>NC_080164.1:62715420-62919548 GCF_950295315.1 Erinaceus europaeus
GTGGGTGGTGACACACCTGGTTGAATGCACATGTTCCAGTGCACAAGGACCTGGGTTCAAGCCCTCAGACCCCACCTGCAGAGGGAAAGCTTCACAAGTGTTGTAGCAGTACTGCAAGTGCTTCTGTCTCTCTCCCTCTCTATCTCCCCCTTCCTCTCAATTTCTGGATATCTCTATCCAATAAATAAAGATAATTTTAAAAGTTTTTTTTTAATTAAAAAAAAGAAGGGGGAAAAGTCTTCCAGGAGCTGTGGAAGTGCACAGGCATGAACTCAGCAGAACAACAACAAAATAGAAAAAGAAATTATCTGATCACTGCCCTAGAGCCCTTAAGCTCTGACATCCTGCCCAATCATAAATCACTCACACACTAAATGTAGCCATAGCCATGCAGTAGTGCATTGGGTTTGGCTTCTGTGGTCTAAGGGAAGTAGCCTCCCTATCCCTAGGCTAGAGGACTGCTTGGAAAAGGTGGTGAGAAATCAGATTTTGAAGTCTGAGGGCCCTTTGAACCTGTCTTGTTGTCTTTTTCCCTCCAGTCTCTCCTTGGTCAGTGTCCTTCTAGCACAAAGGCAGACACCCTACTTTTGGAGCAAAACTCCAGAGTGTGCTGTCCCCTACAGCCCTTCCATTTGTGTGACTTGGCGGCCCAAGTACCCACTCAGGGCTGTAACACATGACTCCTTTAACTCCTACTCCAGACCGTGATCTGGCACTCTCTCTGAAACTGGAGGGGTGAGGCCTCATGTCCTCCCCTCTGGTCTCTTTCCCTCCAGACAGTAGCGACAGTGAGCTGGAGCTGTCCACAGTGCGCCACCAACCGGAGGGCCTGGACCAGCTGCAGGCACAGACCAAGTTCACCAAGAAGGAGCTACAGTCCCTGTACAGAGGCTTCAAGAATGTGAGTGCTCCCTATTCCCTGCCCAGGGGGTAAGGGCCCTGCTGCATCCAGCCTGCCCATCCCAGGCTCCAGACTGGAGGGAGCCTGGCCTGGGGAGAGCTTGTCCAACTTTCTCCCGAGTGCAGTAAACATCCCAGAGGCCTTTATAGGAGAGCTGGGGGTGGGGGAGGTAGTTCCAGAGTCAGCATTCTGAAGCACCATGCCCTTTTCTGTGTGTCTTCATATCCACAGTGGACATGTCTATGAAGGCACCAGGTTGGCTGGCCGCCTCCCTCCAACCTGCCTGCTCCTGCCTTGCCCTGCCCTCGGGCTTCCCAGCCCAGGGCTCAGTGGCACCCAGTAGTGCCTCCAACTGCAAATAATTCCTACAGGAGAGAGGCCAGGGCCTGTGCAGTCAGGGTATAGGGCTGGGGGTGGCCAGGGTCACTGAGGGGTGAATTCCTGCTGCAGGAGTGTCCCACAGGCCTGGTGGACGAAGATACCTTCAAACTCATTTACTCACAGTTCTTCCCTCAGGGAGGTGAGTCTGAGGCCAGGTTCCTCCCTGGCTCCTTCCACAATACCCTGCTGTGTCCCTGTGGCAGCTCTGCAGAGGGTGGGTGTCCCCTTAACTGGAAGAAGACTGTCAACCTCCACCCGTCCACTCCCCTTGCCTTGGTCCAGCTGGAAGAGATAGGTTCCAGCCTAGGATGAAGCTGGAACCCCATGGGACTGCCTGGGGGTGATGGGGGGTCTGCTACCCAGAGGCCCCACCACACCCCAACCCCCACCTTTGCTGTCCCCAGATGCCACCACCTATGCACACTTCCTCTTCAATGCCTTTGATGCCGATGGGAATGGGGCCATTCGCTTTGAGGTAGGTGCCTACTGACCCCTGCCCATACTACATTCCTTGCCCCTGCAGCCTGTGTAGTGGTGGTGGTGGGGTGTCTCTCTCCCCTAGTGCACCCCTCCCAGGCCTTTCTAGAGATGACCCTTATTGTGAACAGTCCAGTGTGTCCCTTCAGGGACACAGTGGACTGTGACTGCTGGCTCGGGGCCTGACAGAAGTCTGGAAAATATGAAGTTTTTGTGGGGTCTAGCCACCTTTCTTCCATTCTAGCCCCAAGCCAAGGGTGCTGCTCAGGCCCACTGAGGTGGTAGGGACCCTGGATGAAGTTACATTTGAGAGAGAGGCAAAGTTTAACAGAGATCTGTGGTGACAGTGGGTTCAGGCACCCCACCCCAGAATTTACCCCCTTGGCAGAATACAGGCAGTGAGTGTATCAGTTTCTGTGGTCTCTGGGGATGTCCCAGTTGGACCTGTGTGTGGAACCTAGTAGTTCCCCATCCTTCATATTTCCATGGGAAAAAGAAGCCCATGCCCCACCCCACCCCCATTTGTTTACGCTGAGCTGTGGACTCTACCCTGGCCTAGCCACAAAGAATCATTTGAGAGATGCCCCATCTGTGGAGCCCAGGCCCCTAAAAATAGCTGCAGGCATAAAGCTGAAACCTCTTTGGAGAGGAAAACCTTGCTGAAAGCCCAGCCTGATCAATAACCTCCCCACTTCCCCATCCCCACTCAGCTTCTAGGGCCAAGGGCACTGACAGGAAGAATGGCCAGGGTGGCAGGCAGGCCCAGAGTGCCCGTGACCAGCTTGAGTGTAATAATAACTCTCTGTAATGCTCTTCCGGTTATTTTTATGCCACAGGCCAAGCCAAGCACACTGACTGACTGGTGGGGCAGCCCATGCCCCCCCCCAGCTGGGTAACCACAGGGTCCCACTCTGCCCACACCACGCTCTTGCGCTAATGAGTGTGTAAACCTGCAGTGAGTTTTTTCCTTCTTGTTATTTAGGGATTTTATGTAAAATGTTATCGATTCCCACTGGTTTGTGATGCTATTCAGATTGTAGTACACCTTCACACCTCCATCTGTGGATGGATCTCACCCTACCCCCCACCAAAGTCTCAGTTGACTCCCTCTGCCCATTCAAACCTGAGTATGTCCATCTTGATTTCTAGTGATATCTGCATACATTAAAAAAAAAAAACCAGTTGGCACAGAGGAGTCAAAGCAAGGGAAATTATTCCATTTCTTGTGTAGCTTTCTTTAAAAAAATAGTTTATTTATTAATGAGAAAGAGGAGGAAGGAGAGAAGGAAATCAGACATCACTCTGGTACATGTGCTGCTGGGGACCAAACTCCAGACTTCATGCTTGAGAGTCCAGTGCTTTACACACTGTGCCACTTCTCAGAACACACTCTTGTGTAGCTTTCCAGAAGCATCTGAGACTTCAGTGGAGCTACCCAGAACTATGTGGAGTGATTTCTCTTATTAAACAAATGAACAGGGCCTTGGTGTGTGACAGGTGTGTGGGCAGTCACTCTGCTGTGACCATCATGTTCACTGCCTTGCTGGAGGGGCCTTCAGGGAGGAGATGATAGAGCCAAACTCAGGGCTCTGGTGCCAAAGCCCCTTGGGTGGACGCCTTCTCCAAAGTTGTCCTCTGTCATCTGGACCGTCTGTGTTCTCTGTTTCGTATGGATATGTCTGCATGAAGGGCTTTTTGTTTTCAGTGCTCTGCTCCAGGAAGGATTTTTCAGAAAGGGAGGAGGGCACATTTCTCCCCCTGGATGTTCCAGCCGGCAGAACCTGAGCCTGGGTTGTGATCCCTTCTTCTTCTTCTAGCGTTGGCCCTTCTTCCGTAGCCAGTCAACAGCGTCAGGTTGAGCCTGATGTAAAGTTTCGAGACCTCCTTTGAATCTGGAGAGGTGGCAGTCGTTGACTATGTGGGTCATAGTCTGTCTGGAGCCGCAGGGGCAGTTCGGGTCGTCTCTGGCTCCCCAGCGATGGAACATAGCGGCGCACCGGCCACGGCCTGTTCGATAGCGATTGAGGAGGGCCCAATCATAACGTGCTAGGTCAAAGCCGGGTGTGATCCCTGTAACCAGGGAGGTGTCCAAGGTAGGGGGACCACTCGACCCCCTCACTTTCTCAGACTGAATCTTTCTACACTCCCGTCCGTTAATTAACCAGAACCCTACTCGGCTCTGGTTTATGGTGCTGTCAGGGACTGAACCTGAGATCTTGGAGCCTCAGGCATGGAAGACTGAAGTGTAATCTCCCCAGCTTTCCCTATGCCCTTAAGTAAACAGAGCCCAGCTTATTGATATTACAGTGAACCTAGTCTGTATAATTTTCTGTATACTTTTGAGAAACAAGATATAATAACTAAATTATATTGTATAGTATTATCATTTCCCTGCCTTCACAATAAAAGGAATCAGGAATCGGGGCTGGGTGGTGATGCACCCAGTTGAATGCACATGTTACAATGCACAAGGACCTGGGTTCAAGCCCTCAGCCCCCACCTGCAGGGGGAAAGCTTCAAGAGCAGTGAAGCAGAGCTGCAGATGTCTCTCTGACATTCTCCCTCTCTATATTCCCCTTCCCTGTCTCCAACCAATAAATAAATAATATATTTTTAAAAAATAATCAGGAAGTCAAATGATGAAACAAGGAAACCTCAGCATTGCCATGTGGGAGCTGTTGTCTGTGCCCTTCTGAGGGTTTGGCAGCCGCTGTGGGCCTCTTGGTCCACCCAGATTTGCCCACAGGAGAGATCTGGTGTTGTATCCAAGTCTTGTACAGGACAGTGCTTCTCTGCCCCAATTCTTGCAAGATGGCCTGGACAGACCCCATTGGACTGGCAGAACTTAACCTACAAAGATTCCAGGAAGCAGGGAAAGACATGCTTTCCACCCACCATTCTAACAAAACAATTGTCATGTCCACGTGGAGGCCCCGTGAACATTCATGGCTTGTCGAATAGCAGACTGTCCAACTCAGAAATGATGGCAGCACATCGGTGTGTTGTGGCTGCAACACTGAGCGCTGTTAGTTTAGCTTTTACACTCTTTAGGTTCTTAATCACTTTGACCTGCCATTCCTTCGTAAACTGATAGCAAAGAACTCCCCTTTATTAAAGGGCACTCCCAGGTTCTCTGCCAACGACAACAGATTAAACAGGCCTGAGATGCCATCTATTCGAATAGCATCCCTTCAGAATATCATGACCAGCCGCTGTGCCACACACACACACACACACTTGACATAATGCAAACCATCTTCCTGCTCTGGCATGGAGGCCTCTCATCTGTAGAGTTGTAAATTTCATCAGAAACAACAGAGCAAATTGAAAATAGAACCTGACCATTGGATAGACACATCTCCTCTCCCTTCCTCTACAGGACTTTGTGGTCGGCCTCTCCATCCTCCTGCGGGGAACAGTCCACGAGAAGCTTAAGTGGGCCTTTAACCTCTACGACATTAACAAGGATGGTTACATCACCAAAGAGGTGGAGTGGGGCTGGGGGTGGTAGCCAATTCAGCCCTCCTCCCCTCCTGTTGCTCCACACCCCACCCCCACCTCCCTTCCTCTTTCTTGCTGCCTATGATGTCCCATTCCCACTTCCTGTGATTTCAGCCTGCCCTCAGGGTGACAGCCAGCAAGAAGTCTCTTCTCCTAGACACTAGTCCTAACTGTGTGGAAGCAGGGGACTGGGGACTTGAATACCGCACAATACTCATCTCAGTCCTCTTGAAGTATTCTTGGGGTCACCCTTTCCTACTGAGAAGGCACAAGTGGGGCTCTCCTTGCATCCCACCACTCCAGACGGCAGTGTGGTCCCTTATGGCAGGTGCTATAAGGGTTTTGTTTGACCCAAACACACTCTTGCTTATGAATGGTTACTAGATTTTTGAATGTTGGAGATTTCACATACTTTATCCAACTTCTTTCAGAGTCAGAAACTCATGCAGGTGGACCTGCTGTGATAGGTAGGGTTGAGTGTGGCTCACTCCAGCTCAGCCCCCAACCCCCCCTCATCAAAGCCCTTGATACAGCCTTCCCCTTAGGCCCTCAAACCTTCAGCCTAGCAGTGGACTGATGCTGCTAACCCCTCCGGTTTCCTCCAGGAGATGTTGGCCATCATGAAGTCCATTTATGACATGATGGGCCGCCACACATACCCCATCCTGAGGGAGGATGCGCCTCTGGAGCATGTGGAACGGTTCTTCCAGGCAAGTGCTTTGGCAGTGGTGAGGGCAGTGTTGCTGCTGCATGAGGAAGGGTCTCTGGCTCTCAGGGGAGCCCTAAGCAAGCCACCCCAAGACTGCCACTCCCTATGAGGAGTTTAAACACGCATCACCCAACTGGTTGGCTGTCAGGATGCTAAGGGGTAAGGTCATTGTCAGCCTCACTTCCTAGTCCACTGCACCCATCCAGGGTGGGAGGAGCAGCCAACACCAGGCCCAGTGTTCTGATGCTTCTCAAGAGCCCCTCCAACATTTCCAGGATAACTTGGCAAGGAGTGAAGTTGGAGGGAATTTGATTTGTGTCGGTAAGGACACGTTGCCATCCTGTGCCTCAGTCGCTCCATCTGCCCTGACTGTGTGTGAGGGAGGAAAGAGTCAGATTAGCATGCAGAGGGGTGCCCTGGGACATTAATCCCAGAGACTGTCAGGAAAATAGATGGGTTTGTGGGAGACAGGCTGGGATTCGGGGGTGGGGACCAGCTCCCACCATGTGGCCTGGAGCGAGGGGACAAGACAGGTTAGAGTAGAAGAAACCCACCTACTCGCTGCCGTGTCCTTAGGCCTGGTATCACGGAAGAGACAAACTCACTGCAGGTATGATTTGGGTTGCAGAAAATGGACCGGAATCAGGATGGGGTGGTGACCATTGACGAGTTCCTGGAGACCTGTCAGAAGGTAGGCAGCATCAGGAGGTTGACACCAGTGCCCGGCCCCACAGTCACTATGCCCTCCCCATCTCCAGACTCTACCTTCACACTTTCTTAGGAGCCCAACCCTGGCCCACCTGCTCCTACCATCCCTGGGGCCTGTCCTTGTGCATAAGTAGAGGGGAGGTACGGGGCTAAAGGGAGGTGGGTGGGTAAGGAGAAAAGGTCACATTGCTGTCCACCCTTCAGTAGGGAACAGGCCCCAATGGCCTCAGCCACGTGCTTCACTCCCCAAATGGCCTCTCAGTTGCCCCTGGCCTCCACCTGGGAAGCTTGTCCATCAGTGAGTTAGCAGCTTCCAGACAGGTTTGTGACTGTAGGGCTAAAGAAGCCTTTGCCCAAGAGAGCCGTCACTGTAGGGTTCCCAGTAGCCTGAGAGAATCTGCTGAAAGTGTGTGTGGTTGGTTATGGCCCCGCCTGGCTCACCTAAGGTGTGATTAGACCTCATTCTTCTCTCTCCACGCAGGACGAGAACATCATGAGCTCCATGCAGCTGTTTGAGAATGTCATCTAGGACATGTGGAGGGGGACTCCCCCCCCCATGGCATTGCCACCTCTGCCCCCAAAGTAACCTCAATCCTGCCAGGAGTAGCCTCCATGAAAAACTTCTTTTCCTACTATGTTTGTAGAAAGTGAACTGTTTGCTCCAGTCTCTCTCTCTCCCTCTCCCTCTCCCTCTCTCTCTCTCTCTCTCTCTCTCTCTCTCTCTCTCTCTCTCTCCTTCTCCTCCACCGCCTCCTCCTCCTCCTCCGGGCTGGCAGAGAGGAAACAGAGGTCAGAAAGGGACTGAGTCTGACCAGAAGCTGAGTTCAGGTGATGAGTCACATATCTCCCAGGCCAGCGGGATTGACGGACTCCCAGGCCTGGGGTAGAATGGCTGAAACAGTAGCACCTGTAAGTCCCTGGCCTATGGGTGTCATTACAGGAAAGCATCCAGGCTCCTCCACAAGGAGTTCAGTCTCCAAAGCAAAGACCCTCCTGTGTGAGCCCACTCACCCGCCCTACCTCCCCTCATACATGGGCCAGGTTCAGGATCAGCTGTGGTCTTCTTGCCTATCCCACCATTCCGTACCTGCCAACTCCATTAGAAGGACCCTAGATGGGGGTAGAAAAATGGTGATGAAGACAGAGTCTGCTGCTTCCTGGCACATTTCCTTAAGGTCCTGGGACACCTGCCTGCCACTGCTGAGCTGGCAGGCCTCCAGTGAGAAGCCACTGTACACCATTTTTCCTTCAGCCTGGGAAGAGAGGCCTTGAAAGTTTGGGGGTGGGGTTTCTGGTGGGAAATCTGAGGCAGACTGCCTGCTATTCACTGGGGTAGAGGAAGCTTCTTGGCTGCCTGGGACTGTCCATACCCTCAGGCACTGGACTACTCACTCTCAGGTCACCACAGGTCATAAGAAGAGGTCACATGGCTCAGGGACCCAACCAGGGAGTTGAAGTGGGCCTGGGAAGGGGCTCCCCCTTGCACTTTACTAAGGCCCTGGGCTCCCTTGATCCAACAGTTTGACTGAGCCCTCCACCCCCTCCCCACCTATTTAGGGTCCTGAAACAGCACGACCACCCTCTGCGTGAGCTCACCCCAGCCCCAAGGAAATAACACAAGGAAATAGGCTGAAGCTCACCTGGCTGAAGCCTGGGTCCCAGCAGCCCCCACTCTGGTGGGCCTGGGGAAGAAGTATGGGGGTTCATATTGTGCCTCAGAGCAACAGATGCCAGAAAGCACAGCACAGCTGGACTCACCAACACTCAAAAGCACAAACCCAGAGACTCTGCACCGCTAGGCTCTGCTCTGAGGACGGACTCAAACAGTCTACAGCAAGGGCAAAGAAGCCTGAGGGCAACAGAGTCCTCCCGCGAGGCTGCTTCCACCTGCACAGGCCTCCCCAGGAAGGAGCCCAGTCCAGGCAGCACAGGCCCTTCCAAGGAACATTCCCACGATACATTCCATCACCACCACCTCTGCTCAGGCCTCACTCCAGGGTAAGCAGAGCCCTTGAGGAAAGGAGGGATGATGGAGGCTGCGCAGACTGACCTAGTTCAGCCTCGAGTACCCGGGACCCGTAGCACCCACAAACAGGTGGTCCTCCCCTTTGGAGTTGCACTGACCCCCTCCCATCTCCAGTCTGACTGGGGGTTCCTCACCCCTTTTCCAGGAGGGTGTCAACTTTCCCTGGCTCAGGGATCACCCCTTCCCCTCCTTGAGCCCCCTACCCCCTTCCCCAGCCCAGCCCTTCCAGCTGGTGTAGCTCTGCTTCAAAGGGGTCAGGGCCATAGGGGAGGGTCACTGCCCTGCCTTGCCCACCTGGACCTCAGGCCAGACTGGCTACACGTCCAACCAGAAGGCATCTGTCTCCCATACTGGGATGAGGACTGGCCGCACGTCTGCATGGCAGAAGCGTCTCCCTTGTGTAGGGGAGGGTGGTGCCTGTTTCAGCACCCACCAATATCCAGTTCTGTATATTTTAATAAAATAAACTTGACAAAGATGAGGGGCTCTTTTTGGCTTTATCCCAAGCAAGCTTCAGTCCACTGACTCCCATCCCTACTGCTAATATCACACATTGTAGTATTTGCTCAGTGTCACTCTCTCCAGTTGATGTCTCCAAAGGCAATGTTAGGAAGGGGTGCCCTCAGCTGGGACGTATTCTCAAGACGTTTCAGCTCTGTAGCTTAGACTTCTTGAAGTACCATTTGTATTTTAATCCCAGGTTATAATTCTTGCCGGTACAGGTAATCATTTCTGCATGTTGTTGCCTTGGATGCTGCAGGTCACTGAGAAGAAGTAAGATTTGCCTACCTGAAGACATCTTCCTTATTTATTTATTTATTTATTTATTTTCATCACTAGAGCTTCACAGCTTCAAGATGACTTTCCTTCTTCTTTACATAAAGACAAAGAGAAAAAAGAGGGGGAGAGAAGAGAGACCACAACACCAAGGCTTCCTCCAATGTGGTGGAGGCCAGGTTAGAACCTGGGTGACTTCCTTAACTTTTTTCTAGTTGTAGTTCCAAAATTATCAAGCCTTCACTAAGGCTATGTGAAGTAAGTGAGAGGCAGGAAATGAAAGCCTAGGTGAGGAGAGGTGATGGTTCCTGTGGGGTGGGGAATAGAAAGGTTCTGGAGAGTTCTAAAAGCATTCAAGAGCCAGATCCCAGGTTATGGTGAATACAAACCCAAGACTCCACTGGGCCACCAGGTTTGGCCAAAGTGTTTCTCAGCAGTCAGTAGTTGTGAGGACAGATGGCATGAACCCCATTCACTACTACACACACCAGAGTCCACTGCACCCGGACCCCAGGGCCTTGGCTCAGTCCACACAAGGGAGTCCTGGCCCTGCTGACTGGGACTAGAAATCCCACATTTGCCATAGATTGGTGACTGTGCTGAGCATGTTTGCTCTGGCCAAAACTTGATGAGAAGTTCTGGGTCGAAAGATGAAAGGACATAGCCAGGATTTGGTGGGGATTGAGAGAGGCTTCTCTTCTTCCCTTCCACCCTTCCCAGAAAGTACAGAAGAGATGCATCTTACACATCCTGATAACCTTCCTAGGATCCATGCGTCTAAGGCCCTGTGACATCATTTAAGGTAGGGGACCCATGCTTTTAGTTCTGGAACTTTCTGTTTCATCTTCGATGTGTCATTTTACCTTGCCGAATCTATTTCCTTATCTGTAACATAAACAGAAAGACAATCTTCTGATAAGATTGTTAAGGTGAATCAATATGGATATTTACTATCCTTTTAGTAAATAGGTACATTCTCTTTTCCTATTCCACTTAAATTTTCATGCATCCCCTACACACACACACACACACACACACCTTTCTTAGATGACTCACACTAATAAACTACCAGTGGAATGACATCCATTTAAGAACCAGTTTTCAGGTACTGGGAATAAATTGTTGATGGTCCCCAATTTCTGTAGAAGCCACAAGACCCATTAGAGGCTTACTAGCTAAGGAAGGGCAGTTTATGCCTATCAGGTCACTGTCCACAACCCTCTTGCCACCATTCACTGTGAAGCCATACTGGCCTGCCCTAGATACTAGATAGGAGGGAGAAACCAGAGCTAGTGACCTGTAGCTGGGCCTGTCTCATTCACTACAACCAATGGTGGAGGAGGGGCCCCTTGTTATGACTCATCATAGCACAGATGAGTCACATGATACAAACTCAGATGTTAGGCAAGGGGCCTAGACATTTCCACAACATGCTCTGCTATACAACCTTCCAGACCAATGACCAGTGTACCATTAAGAAGACTTATAGGAAGGAGTCAGGTGGTAGCGCAGTGGGTTAAGCGCAGATGATGCAAAGCACAAGGACCCGTACATAAGGATCCCAGTTCAAGCCCCTGGATCCCCAGCTGCAGGACAGTGGTTTCACAAGCGGTGAAGCAGGTCTATAGTTATCTTTCTCTCCCCCTGTCTGTCGTCCCCTCCTCTCTCCATTTCTCTCTGTCCTATCCAACAATGACAACATCAACAACAACAATAATAACTACAACAATTAAACAACAAGGACATCCAAAATGAATAAATAAATAAATAAATAAATAAATAAATAAATAAATAAGACTCAGGAGTGGAGGTGGGATGGGGAGACTATATAGTGCACACAGTGGAGCACATAACCTTGCCAAACTTGAGGCCTTGAGTTCAAAGCCTAGTATTATAGCGGAAACACCATCAGTGGTGGAGCAGTACCTTAGCACCTCTTATTTTTACCTGAAAAAAATAAAATAGTTGACTTGGGAATAGTGGCGCCACCTAATAAGCAATTCCTTGGAGATATTTAGTAGCCAGGGAAATGGTGGAACACAGTGCTTGTTCTTCCAGAGTTCAGAGTTCAAGCCTCAGCACTACATATGCAAGAGGATACTCTGGTTCTCTCTACCTCTCCCATTACTAAGTAGATAAATTAGTTAAGGCTTTGAAAATAAAAAGATAAAAGACTTACGGCATCTGTTCCTCCTCTATTACTGCAGACACCATTTATTTGCTGGTTTCAAGTGCTGTGCCCATTGCTGACCACCAGAGGGCAACCACACCTTGGCCTCTTCACCAATTTCTAATCTGCAGGTCCCCAAGGAAACCACTTGGAAGGGAAATTGCTTTTTTTTTTTTTTTTTTCTTTTTTGGAAAAGAAGCTACTTGTCCTTTCTTCTATAGTTCCAAAGACAGTTTCATATTTCTACCTCATTTGCATGAGGTTGTTTCTCTGACAGCTGAACCTATTAAGTAGCATATATCAAAGTACTAATTAGACTGCATAAACACTATCACACTGTGCTAACTTAATCCCAGTCCAAAATAAATAAAGTTAACCTTTACTTTAATCATCCTAGTCTTAAAGACTCCTCACGTGTTCTCAAAGTTTGGACAGGAAACAGGTATGTATTATTCTATACTTATCAGACACTTTCCACACGGAACAGGGGCTGCCTCATGAGGAAACAGATTATAGTAAATTAACTCTAGCCTCTGCCTTTGTAAAACTTAAATTATGGTGGGGAGACCAGAGAAAAACCTTAAGCATGTATTTGAGAGATGAGGGCTAGTACCACAGTGCACAGGTTGGGGCTAGGGGGCACAAAATTCACCAGAAAGGATTGGTTTTAAAACCAAAAGAGGACTCGAAGTGAGGAACTAAGGAGCCTGCCTTAGTAAGTGAAATGTTCATGATGTCTTCTTTTTAAAAATTTTTTATATTTATTTTTCCCTTTTGTTGCCCTTATTTTTTATTGTTGTTGTAATTATTATTGTTGTTGATGTCATCGTTGTTACATAGGACAGAGAGAAATGGAGAGAGGAGGGGAAGACAGAGGGGGAGAGAAAGAGAGACACCTGCAGACCTGCTTCACCGCCTGTGAAGTGACTCCCCTGCAGGTGAGGAGCCGGGGGCTTACACTGGCATCCTTAGCCGGTCCTTGTGCTTTGCGCTACGTGAGCTTAACCCGCTGCGCTACTTCCTGACTTCCCATGATGTTTTCTTAGAGTGATTGGGAGCCCTTCTGAGTCTGTTCTGCCTTCTCACATGGACACATTCCAGACAGGAGATGTGGCACCAAGTCAGTAAGGCTTTGAGGCCTACCTTGAGTCAGGTTCTCCAATTATGGACATGATTCCTTATTGCTTGTTAGCTTTCTCTGTCTCAGACAAGCCCCCATGGCTACTCTGTGGCCAGTCCATAGCAGAAATTGCCCACAATCCTCACCCTAAGCTCATCTCTAGCTACACATGGGCCAATGACAACCAGCTTTGTCAGAATAACTTGATTGTCTCAGGAGTGTACAGACTAGCTGCAAAGTGAGCAGGCACCAATTAGGAACCTTCCAACTCACAAATCCCCAGCCCCCCCCCCCCAGCCTATACACACACACACACACACACACACACACAGAAGTTTTTGCAGCTTCCAAGGACTGTCAGTCTTAAAACGGAGCTCCCTGTCAGCTGTGTGCCTTTTTCATTCTGTCTGTTCCTCCAGTTCCCTCACCTGCCCAAGTCCTCCATAGCTTTTCTGTTGCACCTTGATTCACCCACAGGGCCCCCTTGCTTGGCTCTCTCACCTAGTTTGGGACACTACTGAACCTTGCTGTGCGTGCAGAGGAGTCTCCTCTTCCTACATGGAGGTGACCCTTCCATATCTCTGGCTATGAAAGGATTTCAGGAACGTCTCTGTTCCTGCTGCCTCTGCCTGGCACCACAGGAGCAATGAGGAAAGTAACCTGTTGAACTTAGTCTCTTGACTCCCCAAAGAACAAAGTCTAAGGCAGTGATTAGGAGCACAAGGAATGTTATCATGGGACATAGGTTGAGACAGGACAAGCTCACAGGAAGGCTTTAAATCTTTCCCATAAGGGAAGGGCCAGGTGGTGGCATTCCTGGTTGAACACACACGTTATAGTGCACAAGGAGCCAGTTTCAAGTCCTTGGTTCCCACCTGCAAGGAGGAGTCTTTACAAGTGGTGAAGCAGTGTTGCAAGTGTCTTTCTCCTCTACGCCCCTCTTCCCTCTCAATTTCTGCCTTTCATATATATATGTAATTTTCCATAGGCTGGGGGCACAGAATTTTGGTATTGAATGTGATGTGGAACTACAGTATACACTAGAATCTTATAATCTTGTAAACCACTATTAATCATAAATTAAGAACAAATTTTTAAAGATTTCCCAAACAAAACAAGAGGAATTAGACCCAGTGTGGAGAATGGCAGGGCAGGAGATTTCCTTAGTATGTGAAGTATTTGCCCATGTGGGTTGTTTGGGAGCCTTTTTATCTCCCAGCTGTCCTGCTGTCCTGGGTGGAAATATTCCAGATGGTAGCGATGGGGCCTGATCTTTGCCTCTCCTCCTCCTCCTCTAATCTCTTGGAGGATGAGGTGGATGGGTGAAGGGGAGGTCCTTCATTCTCTATACTTGGAACTCTTGGGGGTGTCCCCTTACTTAGAAGAACAGACCTAAACCAATAGTGCACTGTCTTCCCCAGTCAGAATGGCTGACGGAGGGAAAGGGGACAGATACTAATTCCATCAGAGCCCATGAGGTCCAGGGAGAACTCTGCTGGGGATGTTGGGAAAAGTTGCTCACTCTGCACTGACTTGAAATGGAGGCCACAACCAGGTAAGTTGTGGAGGAGATGTGAGTTCCAAGTTGTCACCTTCGTCTTTGCCACACTGTTGAAGCAGCGGGAATAAGTCAGTACCCAGGGAAGTTTAATCAAGGATGAAGAAAAAGAAAATAAGGCCTAAGGGGATGGGGGACCTTTAGCTCCAAATCAAAGACCACCTTTAAGCAAGTTCATCCCAGTCTATAGACACAAGAGCTGCTACTAGGATCCCACACAATCAATCTCCCCATACACATACCTTAAGTCAGTTGGAACTGGGCTGTCTGACACTTTACTTGAAAAAGTCTCAACTGCTACTACCCCTAATGTCAAGTTCAATTGTAGGCTAGTGAACACGCTTTCCAGACTCTTGAAGGGCCCTGGAGAAAGGGGGTAGGTGGGTAGGATCACCATGCCTAGTGCTATCTCCCCCACCAGACTCTGGGTGCCTTGTGAGCAGGATTCATGGTGTTAAATCTTGCAGCCCTGGTTCTGGCACTGAAGTGGGGCCTGGAGAAAAGTGGACAGTAAAGCTGCTAAACTGAAAGTTTTAGGAAAGGCAGCCACTGCAGTGCCAGAGATAGCCCAAAGTGGGGTCAGGAGTCTTGGGGCTTGAGCTTGTTGGGTCATGTAGCCAGCTCCCTAGTGGCACCAGGTCAAAGTCTCTGACCTTCCCTGTAGGGAGTCTTAGTTTGAGTACACGTGCGCATGTGTGCACGCATGCGCATGTGCACACACACACACACACACACCCCACATCATCCCAAGCCAAATTCAACCCAGCTTTGTGCTCCTTCCATCTACTTTCCTTTCTTGAGCAGTTCTGGCTATGCCCCAACTCCAAGAGCATAGCAAATTAAGCCAGGCAGTGCTTTTTCCAAGTTTTGAAAAAAATCACCAAATACAGTAAAATATCCAGAAACTAAAAATAAGGCCCCAAAGAGCAGGCCATCAGTAGGCCCCCTGCAGCCAACTGCCAGCCAACCAAGATTGCGCAATCTGCAAGTTCTCTGTTTTGTTCATCAGCTCTGCCAGCCCCAAGGAGAACTTTGTCCTGGGCAGAGTGATGAAGTCCAAAAGGCAGGAAACTCTGTTCATGAATTTGTGCTCCCACCCCAGGCCCAGTTCTCTATGTATGAAACAGCATTATGAAGCTCATGTAAAGACATCTTTCTAACAGTTCCCTCCCACCCCAATACCCAGGCCCACTGCTTTACCATTCACTCATTTGGGGTGGGGGGGTCTGTGTTCCCAGCTCTATACCAGGATTTGGGAATAAAATGGCAGAATATTTTCTTTTTAAAATTTTTTATTATCTTTACTTATTTGATAGAGACACCAGAGATAGAAAGGGGAGGGGAGATAGAGAGGAAGAGAGGCAGAGACACACCTGTAGTTCTGCTTCACCACTCCTGAAGCTTTCCCCCTGTGGGTGGGGACTGGGAGCTTGAACCCGGGTCTTTGTAACTCTGTAATATGAATGCTCAACCAGGTGTGTCACCACCCAGCCCCAGTAGAACATTTTCCAACCCTTCCCTAATAGAGATTTATACAAGATGTTAAAGTTAAGTGCAGCAAAGAGCATAAATATATGCCCAGTACCACAGCCACAAAATTGAAGTCTGCTTCCATGGGAACCTTTCGAGAGGAACTGTGAGCTTAGAAGTTTTCTTGAGGGAAACACCATTTGAGCAGAACTGAAGGAAGAGTAGGTGTGAGCCAAGTAAAAGAGTGTGGGTGATGAGGGAGATGGTAGTATCCACAATCAGACTGAGTTTGTGGGCTCAAAGTCTGAAATCCTGAACACAAATGCAGGTGAAATCAGAAAATTGACAGAGCAAAGCAGGTAGGGGGCCATGTCCACTCGAGACTTCAGCCTCATCCCAAGACCAGTGGGAAGCCACTGACGAGTATACTGCTAAATCAGTGTTTCGAAAGTCCTCCCTTTGCCTGAAACATGAACATTGGATTGGAGGCAGGCAGAGTAAGTGCTAGAAACTGAATGAGGAGGCTATTGTGGTCAATTATTACTATACAGCAGTCATCGACTAGTATTACATCTCAGAGGCCCAGACAAGTGGTTCTGGTCCAAAGTTTCTCATACATTTGTAGCCAGACAGTGATTGAGGAAGGTGTCATCTCACAGATGACATTTATGACAAATTGGTACACTACATAGAGCTTCTAGAAATTATCAGTAAGAGAACCATGGGGCTGGGTGGTGGCACACCTGGTTAAGCACATACATTACAGCAGGCAAGGACCTGGGTTCAAGCCCCTTGTTCCCACCTGCAGGGAGAAAGCAGAGCTGCAGGTTTCTCTCTGCCTCTTTCCCTCTTAATCTCCCCTCCCTCAATCTTTCTCTCTCTCTCTCTCTGTCTCTCTCTCTCTCTCTCTCTCTCTGAATTACCACACAAGAGAAGAATGAATACAGGATAATCCCACTCATATGTGGGACCCAAGAAGCAAAGCCAGAATAGATAAGAGGATGAAACCTTAGTGGACTGTGTTCTATTGCAGCAGACGTGGAGACTCAGAAAGGGGAAGGGAGAGATGCTGAGGAGGAGGCTGGTGCTCTAGTGTCCTGTGGGGGAGGAGGAGGATGGTTTGGTGGAGATGTCCTGACCTCAATCTTGGGAAAATATGGAAATGTGCCCCTGTTACAACAACAGTCTTGTAAATCAACATTTCCTTAGTAAATTGGCATTGAAGTTGAAAAGAAAGAAAGAAAGAAAGAAAGAAAAGAAAGACTCATCACATGCCAAACTCTAGGAGTATACATGTCTATATTCTCTTTTTCATTAGCTTTTCATTTTTTAATAATTTTTATTTATTTTGCTCACAGGGTAGAGAGAGAAATCAAGAGGGAAGAGGGAGAGGGGGTGGGACTGCAGCACCGTTGCTCCACTTGTGAAGTTTCCCCCCGCAGGTGGGGGCCAGGGTCTTGAATCTGAGTCCCTGTGCACTGTCATGTGTGCACTCAGCCAGGTGCGCCACCACTTCCCAGCCCTGTTTACTTCTTTTTCATTTAAAAAACAGCTCTGCCATGCTCTTGGGACTTTGGTAGAGACTGAGCACCTAATTATGAGTTATCAGGTGATCATGTGGTCCAAGCTTTCAAGTTTTTTGAAACTTCCCCTCCAAGTCATAAAATGGGGCTAGTTATCACCTAAGTGCAACTGCTAAATGCAGCCGTAATCTGTCATCAACTGGGAATGATAAATAAGAAGCTAAGCTCAAGCAGGCATGAAAGGTATAAATTGCTGGAGCAGGTAAGTGGCTAAGATTCAGTTCAAACTGAGCCAGTCACTTACTCTCCTTCAACTCCTGCCTGTGGATTTCTGGGATGTTCTCTAGAAGTTTACTGCAGATGCAAATTTGAGGATGAAAACATGGTATATAAATTGGTTTGCATGAAATTCTGATACTAGTTCCCAAAACCACTACTACCCCCAGGTTTCTAGTTGGAGCTTTACATCCTGTGCTCCCAGCAGCTCGCCTCTCCCTTTCCCTCCTCTTTCTAACTCTCCCTTCCCCTTCCTATCCCTATCTATCTATCTATCTATCTATCTATCTATCTATCTATCTATCTATCTATCTGTCTGTCTATGTATTGACCTGCCTGCTCATTTACCTATCACGTTCTTGTAGAAGGAAAGAGACAAAGAGAGACAGAGTGGTAGAGAGGAGTAGAAAGAGATAAACACCATAACAATATTCCATTACTCATGAAGCTTCCTTTTTGCATAGTGCTCCCCATATGGTGGCCAGTGACTCAAACCTGGGTCCTTTGGCATGGGTAAAGTGTGGATTCTACAGGGTGAGCTACCTCCTGGTCCCTTACTCCCAGAGTTCTGAAATCCCAGATTTAATTTCCTTAAGTTGGTCCCCTTTTGTACTATTGATATTTAAATTATCTATTTCACATTGCATGAATTGCACTAGTTTTATCTTTCAAGGAACTAGTCCATTTCATGAGGTTGCCAAGGATTTGTTCATAGTTCCTCTTCGTATCTGGTTGAAACCTTCAGGGTTATTAATGTTCCCACCTGTACCATTCCTAATTTGGGGGTTTTCTTCTTTTGTCCTGTCATTCTTGGCAGAATGTTATTAATTTGTTGTTATCTATTCAAATAGTCAACTTATTTATCTGTTTGATTTTTTCAGTCTTACTGTTTTACTGGTTTCCTTCCCTCCTTCCTTCTTTCCTTCCTTCTTTCTTTTCTCTCTCCCTCCCTTTCTCTTCTTTACTCCACCCTTCCTCCCTCCCTCTTCTCCTTTTCTCTCTCCTCCTTCCCTTTTTTCTTTTCTTCCTTCCTTTCTTCCGTCCTTCTCCTCCTTCTGTTCTCTGTTTCTTCCTTCCCTTTCCCTTCCTTCCTTCCTATCTTTCTTTCTTTCTCCTTTCTTCCTTCCTTCCTTTCTTTCTTTCTTCCTCTCTTTCTTTCATTTTTTTTTTTTTTTGGAGCCAGGGCCTGATGCATGCGTTATTTTGTTGCTTCCAGGAAGACTTTCTCGTTTAAAGAGGCAGAGACAGACAGAAAGACAGAAGGGAAGACACCACTGTGCCAGAGAAACATTCCCATGTGGTTCTGGGGCTTGTGCCTGGACCATATGTGGGCACACGGGCCCTCTCTCTCTCTCTCTCTCTCTCTCTCTCTCTCCTCTGGCTTCAGTCTCATTGATTTGTTGTTGTTGTTCTCCTCTTCCTTCAATTTCTTTTCTTTTTTCCTCCCTCCCTTCCTTCCTTCTTTCCTTCCTTCCTATCTAGAGAGAATTAAACTTGTTGACTTGAGAATTGTCCTGTATCCCCTTTCAGTTCTGTCAGTATTTGCTTCACATATTTTGTGCCTCTGTCACTTGTCACTTACTCATTTAGGATTGCGATGTCTTCTTAGTTGTTTTCTGTTGATGATGTTATTTTTGCAGCACTGAGACCTCATGAATGCATGATTTCACCACTCTCTGGCTGACTTTTATTTCAGATATTTAGAGAGAGAGAGACAGAGCGTCAGTGAGAGAGGAAAAACTTTACTAGACACCTGAGTTTCCTTCAGTGTTGTGACACTCCCATGTGTTGCTGGAGCTCAAACCCAGGTCATATGCATGGCAAGACACTCACCCGACTAGGTAAGCTATTCTACAGCAGTATCTTTTCAGTTGATTGTCTCCTTTCTCTTTATGTAGTGACTTAATCTGTTGATGGTAATTTCCTTTGTTCTACGTTATCTGATGTTATTGTAGCTAGTCATGCTATACTACTCCCACATACTTCACTTTATACTTTTATGCTTATTGTGAGATTTGTACAAGCTATCCAGGTAATGTGTTTTGTTTATTTACTTATCTATTTGTTTATGCTTCACTCAATGTGTTTTGTTTTTATCTTTTCTAAAAATCATTTCTTTATCATGGGTGTATTTAGATATTTAATATGATTATATTTGATAAAATTAAAAATATTGAATTATACTTTATTACTTATTATACTTAATATATAATACATTTATATTTAGTTATCATTTACACTTAATATTAATATTGTCATATTAAAGTATAAATCAACCAACCATTTGTTTCATTGTTTTTGTTTCTCTTTTTTTTTTTTTTTTGGTTTAAACAATACAAGGTTTATTAGGGTGAAACAGGTAAAAGGCAAATAAGCACTTATCATCAAGGGTTAAGAGTATGCTAGGTCCATAAAATTTGAGTATAGTTATAAAAAGTTTAGTCCCATAAGATAAACAATTATCAGCTCTGGTAAAGGTTGCTCATGGCTGTAGAGGGGTCTGAAAGCTTACCAGCTAGCAGAGTCACACGTGTTCAGTTCCCAGGAGAAGTAGCCATGGCAGAACCTGGTGCACCTCCACCCCGAGATGCTTCTGACCAGGAGAAGCAGCAACAGCCAAAGAGGAAGAGTTCCAGCTGCTGTACTTTTCTTTTTTTCTTTCTTTTTTTTTTTTATAGTATGTCTTTTTTTTTTTTTTATTTAAGAAAGGATTAATTAACAAAACCATAGGGTAGGAGGAGGGGTACAACTCCACACAATTCCCACCACCCAATCTCCATATCCCACCCCCTCCCCTGATAGCTTTCTCATTCTCTATCCCTCTGGGAGCATGGACCCAGGGTCATTGTGGGTTGCAGAAGGTAGAAGGTCTGGCTTCTTTAATTGCTTCCCCGCTGAACATGGGCGTTGACTAGTTGGTCCATACTCCCAGTCTGCCTCTCTCTTTCCCTAGTAGGGTGGGTCTCTGGGGAAGCAGAGCTCCAGGACACATTGGTGGGGTCTTCAGTCCAGGGAAGCCTGGCCGGCATCCTGATGACATCTGGAACCTGGTGACTGAAAAGAGAGTTAACATACGAAGCCAAACAAATTGTTGAGCAATCATGGACCCAAAGCTTGGAATAGTGGAGAGGAAGTGTTAGGGGGGTACTCACTGCAAACTCTAGTGTACTTCTGCTTTCAGGTATATATTTTGCAGTAGTTTATAGATACGTGTGAACATATTCTCTCTCTCACAGAAACTGGTATATATCTAGGTTTGGGGACTTTGTTAGAAAGTGAACCACCTGAGATGAAATTAGAGTATACTATGAAAGGAAAGGTCTCACCTGAGTAATGAAGCTGAAAGGTTGTCATTCCACACGTGAAGTCTCTGGACACAGTCTGAAGTGAAGCATGTTGAGGTGGCAATCGTTGCGTTGGTTAGGTTGTGATCGGCGGATGCAATATTATTTGATATGGATTGGAAGAGGCATACGGGAAAGTGGGCCCTACCCAAGGGTTCCAGGACTGGGGGAAGTAAGGGCTCTATAGTGGAGATGTGAGGTTCCTGCTGTCTTAGGGTTCAAAAAGACAATCGATAGTTAATGTTATCATCACATTATTTGGTAATTGGGTTAACTTTGAAAAGTCCTTTTCTCAGGGTGGTATATATACACAATGGAATACTATGCAGCTATCAAGAACAATGAACCCACCTTCTCTGACCCATCTTGGATAGAGCTAGAAGGAATTATGTTAAGTGAGCTAAGTCAGAAAGATAAAGATGAGTATGGGATGATCCCACTCATCAACAGAAGTTGAGTAAGAAGATCTGAAAGGGAAACTAAAAGCAGGACCTGATCAAATTGTAAGTAGGGCACCAAAGTCAAAACCCTGTGGTGAGGGGTAGACATGCAGCTTCCTGGGCCAGTGGGGGGTGGGAGTGGGTGGGAGGGATGGGTCACAGTCTTTTGGTGGTGGGAATGGTGTTTATGTACACTCCTAGCAAAATGTAGACATATAAATCACTAGTTAATTAATATAAGAGGGGAAAATCAATTGTATGTCTCAAAGTTTTTCAAAACACAAACTGAATCTTTTTAATATATAGGCTGTATATTTGATATGCGGACTCTCTCAAAAGTCTAGACCAAGTAGATCAGAAGCATCCAATAGCACAGCTATATACAAGATACTGGGTACTGTACAGCAAACCCTGACAAAAGGTCTTTTTTTTTATTGGGGAATTAATGTTTTACATTCAACAGTAGGTACAATAGTTTTTACATGCATAACATTCCCCAGTTTCCCATATAACAATACAACCCCCACTAGGTCCTCTGAATCCTTCTTGGACCTGTATTCTTTGGCCTGAGAGTGAGATCATCCCATATTCATCCTTCTGTTTCTGACTTATTTCACTCAACATGATTTTTTCAAGGTCCATCCAAGATCAGCTGAAAATGGTGAAGTCACCATTTTTACAGCTGAGTAGGATTCCATTGTGTATATATAACACAACTTGCTCAGCCACTCATCACCTGGGTTGTTTCCAGGTTTTGGCTATTACAAATTGTGCTGCCAAGAACATATGTGTACACAGATCTTTTTGGATGGATATGTTGGGTTCCTTAGGATATATCCCCAGGAGAGGAATTGCAGGATCATAGGGTAGGTCCATTTCTAGCCTTCTTAGAGTTCTCCAGACTGTTCTCCACAGAGGTGGGACCAACTGACATTCCCACCAGCAATGTAGGAGGGTTCCTTTGACCCCACACCCTCACCAGCATTTGCTGCTGTTACCTTTTCTGATGTATGACATTCTCACAGGAGTGAAGTGGTATCTCGTTGTTGTCTTTATTTGCATTTCTCTGACAATCAGAGACTTGGAGCATTTTTTCATGTGTTTCTCAGCCTTTTGGATCTCTTGTGTAGTGAATCTTCTGTCCATGTCCTACCCCCATTTTTGGATGGGGTTATTTGTTGTCTTGTTGTTGAGTTTGGCAAGCTCTTTATATATGTTGGTTATTAAACTCTTATCTGATGTATGGCATGTAAAGATCTTCTCCCATTCTGTGAGGGGTCTCTTGGTTTGGGTCATGGTTTCTTTAGCTGTGCAGAAGCTTTTTAATTTGATGTAGTCCCATAGGTTTATACTTGCCTTAGTCTTCTTTGTAATTGGATTCGTTTCATTGAAGATGTCTTTAAAATTTATGCGGAAAAGAGTTCTACCAATATTTTCTTCTAAGTATCTGATAGTTTGTGGTCTAATATCCAAGTCCTTGATCCACTTGGAATTTACTTTTGTATTTGATGAAATACAGTGGTTCAGTTTCATTCTTCAACCCATTGTTTCCAACACCATTTGTTGAAGAGCTTTCCCCATTTAATAGTCTGAGCCCTTTTGTCAAAGATTAGATGCCCATAGGTGTGGAGGTGTTTCTCTTTTTCTTTCTTTTTTATTTTTTGCCCCCAGGGTTATTTCTGGGGCTCGGTGTCTGCACCATGAATCCACTCCTCCTGGAGGCTTCCCCCCTTTTGTTGCCCTTGTTATTTTATTGTTGTTATAGTTATTATTATTGTTGTTATTGATGTCGTCATTGTTAGATAGGACAGAGAGAAATGGAGAGAGGAGGGAAGGCAGAGACGGGAGAGGAAGATAAACACCTGCTTCACCATTTATGAAGTGACCCCCCTGCAGGTGGGGAGCTGGAGGCTCGAACCGGGATCCTTATACCGGTCCTTCCGCTTTGCGCCATGTGTGCTTAATTCACTGCGCTACCACCCAACCCCCTTGTTTCTCTTTTTCTGTGACCTACATATATAATCTTTAGAATTGAATTTTAACTTATCAGTAATCCTCTTGAATCATATTTCATTATTTTTTTTAAATAATTTATTTCTTTATTGGGGAATTAATGCTTTACATTCAACAGTAAATACAATGGTTTGTACATGCATAACATTCCCCAGATTCCCATTTAACAATACAACCCCCACTATTTCATACATCATTTTTCATGGACCTGTATTCTCCCCACCCACCCACCCACCCACCCCAGAGTCTTTTACTTTGGTGTAATACTCCAATTCCATTTCAGGTTCGACTTGTGTTTTCTTTTCTAATCTTGTTTTTCAACTTCGGCCTGAGAGTGAGATCATCCCATATTCATCCTTCACTTTCTGACTTATTTCACTCAACATGATTTTTTCAAGGTCCATCCAAGATGGGCTGAAAACGGTGAAGTCACCATTTTTTACAGCTGAGTAGTATTCCATTGTGTATATATACCACAACTTGCTCAGCCACTCATCTGTTGTTGGACACCTGGGTTGCTTCCAAGTTTTGGCTATTACAAATTGTGCTGCCAAGAACATATGTGTATACAGATCTTTTTGGATGGATGTGTTGGGTTCCTTAGGATATATCCCCAGGAGGGGAATTGCAGGGTCATAGGGTAGGTCCATTTAATATATTGCTGTAGCTCTTTCAGTAGAAGTTTGATGTATTTAGATGGCTTCTCATTGGGTGCATAGATATTAATAATTGTTAAGTCCTCTTGATTGACTGATCCTCTGAGCATTAAGTAGTGTCCATTCCTATCTTTTTTAATCTTATCTATTTTAAAGTCTATCATGTCAGATATGAGAATAGTTGTTCCTGCCCTTTTTTGTGGGCCATTGGCTTGAATGATAGTTTTCCATCCTTTCACTTTAAGTCTGTGTTTGTCTTGTTGAGTTAGGTGAGTTTCCTGTAGACAACATATTGTTGGGTTGTGTTTTCTGATCCATCTTCCTACTCTGTGTCTTTGAATAGGTGAATTCAGGCCATTGACATTTATTGATATCAAAGATTGAAGATATTTTAACGCCATTCTTGTAGAGTTTTAGAGTGTTTTGATATATGTCCTATTTGTGGTGGTCTGACTGTTTATAGGAGACCTTTCAGAACTTCTTTCAGGGCAGGCTTGGTGATGGTTGCTTCCTTCAACTGTTGCTTGTCTGAGAAGGTTTTGATGCTTCCATCTAGTCTGAATGACAATCTAGCAGGATATAGTATTCTTGGCTGAAAGCCTTTCTCATTGAGCACTCGATAGATATCTTGCCATTCTCTTCTGGCCTGTAGTGTTTGTATGGAGAAGTCTGCTGCTAATCTTATGGGTTTTCCTTTGTAGGTGACTCTTTGTTTTTCTCTTGCAGCCTTGAGGATCCTTTCTTTATCCTTATTCCTTTCCAATCTAAGTATGACATGTCTTGGTGTCTTTAGGTCTGGGTTAATTCTGTTTGGGACCCTCTAGGCTTCTTGAATCTTTATGTCTTTGGTGTTGTCTAGACTAGAGAAATTTTCAGCTATTATGGCCTGGAGAACGCTTTCTTCCTCCCCTTCTCTTTCTTCCTCTGGTAAGCCAATAATGCGTATATTGTTTCTTTTGAAGTCATCCCATAGGACTCTGTTGTTGTTTTCAGCATCTCTTAATCTCTTTTTGAGATCTCTTACTTCTTTTTTAGTTGTCTCCAATTCATCCTCAATCTTGCTAATTCTGTCTTCAGCCTCATTGATTCTATTCTCTCTGCCCTCTACTGCTTTCTGGAGTTCATCTATTTTGTTGCCCTGCTCTGATACTGTTTTAGCTTGTTCAGCTAGTTGTCTTCTTAGCTCAGCGATTTCAGCTTTCAGCTCTCTAATAACCATGAGATAATTAGAATTTTCTTCCATATTCTCATTTGTTGTTCCTGCATTTCTGATTACAATTTTTTCAAATTCTTTACTCACTCCTGTTATTATTTCCTTAGCTAATGTTTGGATGTTGAACTCGTTGTTTTGTGCTTCACCCTCTGGAGGACTTTTAGCTGGACTCTTGTCCTGGTTCGAGTCTCCAATATTTTTTCTTGTTGTTTTAACCATTTTAAATAAGTTAACAGTTTTTTCAATCCCTGAGTTGGAGTTCAGTGGTGTAAAAGCCTTTTTTTTTTTCCCCTGTAGGCTATGGGAGCCTGAGGGCTTTTAAACTATCAATAGGCTTCTTAGCTTAATCACTGACTCCTGACCAAGAGATAAAGCAGGGTGTGGCAGAGATAATCCAGTGGTTATGCAAAGAGACTTTCACAGCCCCTCAGCTATGCCACCGAGGTATAGGTCTTCTGAGTTTCCCGGTTAGATCTCTGTACCCTGGTGTCCCTCCCTGTTGCTGCTCCAGATTCTGAGGGTAGTAGCAATGGAGATTCAGAGTTGCACTTGGTGAGTCTCTGGGGAGTCCTTTCCTCCCTTCAGCTGTCCCCTTGTTGGTGGAGCAGACTGAAGGTGGTGTCTCCACTGACAAACTGTCGAACTGTTAGCAGTCACTTAATCTCTCCTTAGGCCCCTCTCTCCTCTCTGTCACCAGCCACGCGTGTTTGTACTCACGGGTGATTTACTGGGTTTCTGTGGTCATTCTAGTCCTGTCTTGTTTCGGTCCGGGTGGTCTTCTTTGGTATTCCTAGTTGATCCGGGAGAGGAGAGGAGAGGAGAGAAAGCGATCTGCTGCTCGTAGCTCCGCCTCCGGAAGTCGAATGCCCCTCATTATTATTTTATTAGTGGTTTCTTTATATTTTTATTTTTAGTTAAAAATATCTGTGATTTAATAGTGGTTTACAAGATTAGAATATTACAGTTCCACACAGGCACCTGTCACCAAAGTTCCACACTCTCACCATCCCTATAATAACGACTATCATTCTCACAAAGTCCATAAGATAGTTCGGTTATTCTTGTTTTTTTGTTTTATTTTTTGAAAGTACATGTGTTTTAATTTTCTAGATTTCATTTATGTGTGAAACCATCCAATGGTTGTCTTTCACCTCTACTTACTTCACAAAGCATAATCACTCCAGTTCTATCCATTATGTCCCAAAGAACATGATATTGTCTTTTAAATTGTAGAGCAGTATTCCGTGGAGAAAAAAAAAATGTATATCCCATATATTGGTGGTCTCTTTAAATATTACATTATATATACACAACTATCACAGTATACTAGTAGATCCATTTATCAACCTAATGAAGCATAGAAACTATATTTCCCATTACATCCTTTTTTAATTCTCCTTTTTTTTAGATTTATTTATTTATTCTCTTTTGTTGTCCTTGTTTGTTTATTTTTTGTAGTTGTTGTTGTTCTTGATGTCATCATTATTGGATAGGACAGAGAGAAATGGAGAAAGGAGGAGAAGACAGAGAGGGGGAGAGAAAGACAGACACCTGCAGACCTGCTTCACCACTTGTGAAGCAACTCCCCTGCAGGTGGGGAGCCAGGGGCTCAAACCAGGATCCTTCCACCGGTCCTTGCGCTTTGCACCATGTGCACTTAATTTACTCCCCCATTTATAACTGTCTTAAATATTTATATACATTCAAAAATCATATCAGATAGTGTAACATTTGCTTCACTTCTCAAGCATTATTTAGAAAATTTAAAGGAAGTATATAGTATGTCTCCATAGTTTTACTATATCCCTTATTCTTCACATCTTTACAAATTTCTTCCTTTCTCATTTCCCATCTGTTTAGAGCATACCCTGTGACCATTCTTTTATAGTAAGTCTGCTGACAACAAATTCCCTCCCTTTGTTTCATCTGAGAATGTCTTGTTTTCCCTTTTATTTTTATTTTATTTTTTTAACTTATTTTATTTTTCTTTTATTTTCTTTTCTTTCAAATGCTTTTTAAAATTTTTTTATTTATAAAAAGGAAACATTGACTAAACCATAGGGTCAGAGGGGGTAAAACTCCACACAGTTCCCACCACTAGAACTCCATATCCCATTCCCTCCCCTGATAGCTTTCCTGTTCTTTAACCTTCTGGGAGTAGGGACCCAAGGTCATTGTGGGATGCAGAAGGTTGAAGGTCTGGCTTCTGTAATTGCTTCCCCGCTGAACATGGGCATTGAAGGGTCGACCCATACTCCTAGCCTGCCTCTCTCTTTCCCTAGTGGGGAAGGGCTCTGGGGAAGTGGAGCTCCAGGACACATTGTTGGGAGGGCATTTCTGTTAGAAGCAGAACTGTGGGTTGGCAGTTGTTCTTTTGGCGCTTGAAAAGTGTCAGGTCACCTCCTTTACTAATAGTTTCTGCTCAGAAAGTCATTCAATTCAGATTATTTTTCTCCTCTGGTTAACTATTTTCCTCTTATTTCTTTCAATTTTGTAAAAAAACTTTGGTTTGGTTTGGTTTGGTTTTTGGTTTGTCCTGTTCAAGGTTCACTTAGTTTCTTTAATTTTTTTTTTTTTGGTGTATTGTGATTTTCTTTTTTTCTTTTTTTATTGCCACCAGGGTTATGGTTAGGGCTCATTGCCTGCACAACAAATCCACCACTCCTGGTAGCCATGATTTTTTTCCTTTTTAATTTTTTTAGGTTTTTTTGGTTTTGGTTAATTTGATTATTTGTTTGTTTTTGGATAGCAACAGAGGAAGATAGAGAAGGAGAAAGAGAGAGACCAGCAGCACTCCTCACCACTTTGAAGCTTTCTCCCTGCAGGTGGAGACCAGGGACTTGACACTGGGTCTTTGCGCATAGTAAGGTATATGCTCAACCAAGTGTGCCATCACCCAGCTCGTGTCTTGAGTCTATGGATGTATGTCTTTGTCAAATTTAAGGGACTTCTGCAACTTTTTCTTCACACTGTTTTTTATTATTATCCTCTCTAGGATTCTCATGTCATGAATGTTATATGTTTTGTTATAATCCCACAAGGCCCTTTAGAAACTGTTTCACTTATTTTAGTCTATTTTTTTCTCTTCGGGTTGAATAATTTCTATTGTTCTACCCCTTAAGCTTTTATCTGTCTCCTCTATTCCATTCTCTCTCTCTCTCGCTCTCTCTCTCTCTCTCTCTCTGTGTGTGTGTGTGTGTGTGTGTGTTCTGTATCAGAGCACTGCTTAACTCTGGCTTATGGTAGTACAGGGGACTGAACCTGGTACCTTGGAGCCTCAAGCATGAGAGTCTGTTTGCATAACCACTTTGCTATCTTCTATCCTGATATTGAGCCCATTTGCCAATTTTTTTTCCCTCCAGGGTTATTTCTGGGGCTCGGCGCCACAAATCCAGTGCTTCTGGAGGCAATCTTTTTCCATTGTTGTTGTTGTTGCTGTTATTATTGTTGTTGCTGCTATTGTTGTTGGATAGGACAGAGAGAAATTGAGAGGGGAGCGGAAGACAGAGAGGAGGAGAGAAAGACACTTGCAGACCTGCTTCACTGTTTGTGAAGCAACCCCCTTGCAAGTGGGGAGCCAAAGGTTTGAACCAGGATCCTTGTGCAGGTCCTTGAGCTTCGCACTATGTGTGCTTAACCCAGTGCACTACCGCCCAACCCTCCATTTGCCAATTTTTAACTGTTATGGTTTTTTCTGCTTTAAGATCTCCATTTAGTTCCTTTGAGACTTTGTATTTTTTCAGGCATGCTTATAACTACTCACTGAACCGTTTTTATGATGGCTGATTTTGACATTATGTCAGATATTCTAACAGTTCTATGATCTCAGAATTGAGATATGTTTACTGTCTTCATATTCAGTGTTTTTCTGATTCTTAGTGTGATAAGTTATTTTTTTTTCATTGAAGCCCAAATAGTTTTTAGTATAAGACTCTGGATCTTACAAAGATCTTCTCTTTGGCAAGTCTCCTATGATATTGCTTCAGTAGAACAAGGGAGTGGGGAAGGGGGCACTGGCCACATTCTAACCCCTTCATTTTCCACAGACACCTCAGTAAGAGAGGCTTCTTGTTATTACTGAGAGGAGATGGGTTACCAGCTTCTCATAAATCTCCACTAGTGACACCTTGGATGCAACGGTACAAATGCGTTGTTAATGTTTCCCAAATGGTCTCTACTACGGCAGGTGACTGTTACAGCCGGGCAGGGAGACCAGTTCCAGTTCAGGCTCCCCACTTGCTCTTCTCTGACCCACCAATTCATTACTTTGGTAAGAGGATTAAGACACCTCATTTCAGGGGCCAGGTGATGGTTCATCTAGTAAATTACATACATCACCATGAGCAAGGACGTGGGTTCAAAGCCCCGATCCCCATCTGCAAGGATGGATGTTCATGAGTGTTGAAGCAGTGTAGCGGGTCTCTCGGTCTCTCTCTCTCTCTCCACACACACACACACACACACACACACACACACACTCACACATCACCTCATTTCAGGATGGCAAGGGGTTGAAAATATGGGTTCCCACTCAACCTTTACTGAGTGTTCTATGTCATTTGGTCACAGTCTAGCAGTCAAATTTTTCTATTTTATTAAACTACCCTTTCCTAGTTGTTTGACTAAAGAGGGTAGATTTCCTTGATGCTATTTTGATATGCACCCCCCACTGGCATTTCCAGGCTGCCAAATTTGGAACTTATAAGGAGAAAAAACAAATTAAAGCTCAGAAAATTCACTACTATATCATCTCGAAGTTGTGCAAGCCCCAGACCTATCTGCTTTCTTCTTACAACTTTTCAGGGTCTTCTTGTGCTTGTTTTGAACAGATTTTCAAGTGTACTTAGTAAGAAGAATGGAGCCTCACTCATATGTGGTATCTAAAGAATTTATACACATGAACTTGGAAAACAAAACAAAAAAAAACAGAAGCAAGCAAGCTGTTTCTAAGACTTGTGAGAATTAGGGTGGTTATCTTTGGGAGGTGGGAGGGTGGTGACACAGAATTTTGGTGGTAGGTATGGTATGAACTGTACACTGTAATCTTACAATCTTGTCATCAACTATTAATCACAAATTAAAAAATGGGAGGGAGCCGGGAGGTGGTTCACTGGGTTAAGTGCACATAGTATGAAGCACAAGTACCCACGCAAAGATCCTGGTTCAAGCCCCCGGTTCCCCACCTGCCGGGGGGATCACTTCACAAGTGGAGAAGCAGATCTGCAGGTGTCTATCTCTCTCCCTTTCTATTTCCCCTCCCTTCTCAATTTCTCTCTGTCCTATCCAACAAAATGGCAAAAAATGGCCACAGGAGCAATGGATTCATAGTGTAGGCACTGAGCCTCAGAGATAACCTGAGAGAAAAAAAAATATATATATATATATTTATCACTAGCCTTGAAAAATTTATGATATGTTATGGTGCAGCTTTCTTTATGTAGCTTCCGGTTTGTTAAGAGTTTTTAAATAGTATGTTTATAGCTTTCATCAAGTTTAGAGATTTGAGGCCAATTATTTCTTTTTTTATAATTTTATTTTATATGTAACACAGCTTCATATGAGAGAGAAGACAGGAACTGAACCAAAAACCTCAGGCAAGTCCTATACTCTACCAGTCAAGCTTTTCCCCAGCCACTAGCAGTTATTTCTTCAAATATTTTTATTTTCTGCTCCTCTCTCCTCCTGTACTTCAGAGACTCCAATTGCACAGGTTAAGATGCTTTCAATTCCCCTACAGATCCCTGATGATCTTTTCATCATGCTTAAGTTCATTTTCACTCTGTATTTTATTTGGAACAGTTCCTACTTTTTTTTTTTCATTTGCTTTAAATACTTCTTTGGGGGAAGGGAAAAACGCCATGCTTCTACTCTAGTGAGAGGAACATTAAGAGAGTCCAGAATTCTTCTTACTTTTCCTCCTTTTCCTCTCTCTTCCTCCTACTCCTACCTCCCACCTATCATGCCAGAATTCAAAGGGAATGGGTTCCAGCAGTTCAGGCTTCTTGCCATTGTTTTTTTTTTTTTTTTTAACAAAAGTAATTAATGTCTCCATTTCTCTGGGTAAAGTATGTTGGTGCTTCAGCTGAAATCAAGTCCTGTACCTTTCTCTTTGATTTCTTTCTTTTGCTGATACACACACACCCTTCAGAAAACTATCTCAGTTCTCAGAGTGCTTAATATACTTAACTTCTCTCTACAAGTCTCCTGCCCTTTGTTTGTTTAGAGTAATGCTAATAGCATGTGGACTAACACTGTAGACTCTTCCAGTTTTGCCACAGTACATTTGAAGGTATTCCTTTCGAATAATGAGCAATTCTTTGATGTTTTCAGTAGCACCATTCTTGTAGATTCTTGTGCTCATGACCAAAGGTACAGCACCACATTTTCTAAAAGGCCAAAAGAATGTAGATCTTATTCCTCTCCTCTTTCCCTTTGAGTTGGTCATTTTGGCAGATCATATATATATATATATTACTGAACCTCATGTATGACGGTAGTTAAGATACTTGGAGACAGCTTGCTCCTTTTGGATCTTCATTTTGTGATTTGTCAGACAGAACTTAGTGGGTCCATTAATCCCCACTAGGAAGTTCATATTATTTTCAAATATTTAATTAAATTAATTAATTTATGTATTTATTTAGTATTGGATAGAGACAGAGAAATTTAGAGGGGAGGGGGGATAGAGAGGGAAAGAAATAGAGAGACACCTGTAGCCCAGCTCCACGTGAAGCTTTCCTCCTGCAGATGGGGACCAGGGGCTTGAGCCTGAGTCCTTGTGTGCTATAACGTATGCTCTTAACCAGGTACACCATCACTTGGCCCCCAGGAGTTCAGATTTTTACAACCACCCTCAGCATCCTGTGAATTTGGTGTATTCCCAATCTGCTAGTGGAAGATGCAATGTTCCTGACACTGTGCTACATCTTCACACAGATTTCTTTGGTTTCTCCTGATGATTATCTCCATGGTTTTGCAGGCATACACTGCTTAGTACTACGTTGAATGCAGTCCTGCATGGCATAAGATGTTTCTATCAATGACTGATTATATGGACAGTGATGGTACCTACACAGAACCTAGGCTTTACCATCTAGGTTTGTTACTATTATACCCTGGACACTTACACTATCTCAAAGTCACCTAATGACAAACACACCAAAAAAAAAAAAAACCAACAGAATTTATTCCTATTACATCACTGTGTTTGAATGGGAACCTCTAACTTCCCTTTCTGCCCACTCTTACATTCTGTCCTCAACATCTGACATTCTTGGTCTCATTAGGAACTTACCTTCCTCGCCCCTCGCCCTCCACTAAACTGAAATCTCTGAAAACATTAAAGTACTATTATCTAAAACTTGCCTCACTTGTTGCCTATATGAAAACACTTTTCTTCATTATCTGAGGCCCACTTACTTTAATATTTATTTATTATATTTTATTTGATAGGATGGACAAAAATTGAAAGGGAAAGATGAGATGGAGAGGCAGAAAGACAGAGACACCTGCAGCACTGCCTCACCACTTGTTTGAAGCTCAGTTCCCTCCTGCAGGTGGGAACTGAGGCCTCAAACCTGGGTCTTTGTGCCTGGTAACAAGTGTACTCAACCAGCTGTGCCACTGCCTGAGCCCATCTTTTAAAATACTTATTATTCTTTATTTGAAAGGACAGACAGAAATTGAGAGGAGAAAGGGAGAGAAGCAGAGAGATACCTGTAGTACTGCTTCACCACTTGTGAACCCACCCCATAGGTGGGAGGCCCACTTAATTTAAAACTTGTGTTCTGTATACTTTGCCTGAGTTTCTACTTCCATGCAAGAGGATATATCCTGCCCCTGTCATATTTTATCAAGAAGCACAAGCTCTCTCCTTGGCATTTGGAAAGCATCATCTCCTGACCTCTGTGTAGGTTATCATTCCCATGACTCTTATCCTTTCCTTGGGGCTTCCCACTCTTTCATGATGGGTCTATGACTGAGATTTATACGAGACCCTCTAGTATACCCCCATGATCAAACTTACACCTACACATTCCATTTCTATATGCTAACTTCTATTTTCAAGCCAGACTAACGTTCCAGAGCCATATGGCCAACTTTCACCCAACAGAGCTCCCTTGAATGTCCTAGTAACACACTGAATAGAAATAGATTCAAAAAAAATTTTTTTTGAAATGAACTTAACATATATTTAGAACTTTTTATGCTGAAAGAAAAATACATAAATTCTGGGGCTGGGTGTTGGCACACCTGGTTGAATGAACATGTTACAATGTATAAAGGACCTGGGTTCAAGCCCTCAGTCCCCACCTGCAGGGGGAAAACTTTGCAAGTTGTGAAGCAGGGCTGCAGGAGTCTCTCTGTCTCTCCCCTACTGCCTACTGCCCTCCCAAGAATGGCATTGTCATCTATTAGACAAAAGACCTAGGAGTTCCTCTTATACCTCCTTCCCCTTCATTTCCATTTCCTATGATCCCCGAGGGCTATCAATTCCATGTTCTAAGTATCTCTGGAATCTCACCATCTCTGTTTTATATCAAGTCATAATTATTTTTATCTATACCAGTTTTATTCAGGTATCTTTCCTTGGAGAAGTGGCCAGAGCAAAGCTCAAACACAGATCTCATCACAGCACCCCCTGTTAGAACGTTCTTACAACTTTTCAAATTCCTTGACTATCTGGTCTATATTGGGGCCAGGGAGGTGATTAAGCAGGTAAAGTACATATCTAGGAGCCTAAGGTCCTGGATTCAACCCCCAGCACCACATGAGAGCACCACAATCAGGACCAGGGATGAGAACAGGTGGAACTCCATGGTTGATGGTGTGGTGCTTTTGAGTCTCATTCTCATAAAAATATATATTAGAACTAGAGAGATACCTCTTCAGGTAGGGCATGTACCTTGCCATGTGTGTGACTCAAATCTGAGTCCTGGCACATGGACTGTGCTCTGGCACTGGAGGATGAGCTGATACTGTGTTTTCTTTATATTTCTTTCTCTTGCTAAATGAAAAGGTAGTCAGGGTGTTGAAATCACACATGGATATATTCCTTGATTAACTATTTGGATATTTGCCCAGAATCCTTCATATATCTTCATAGGCCAGAGGCCTGGAGAGTTGGGTTGTAACTGCCTTTTTAATTAAACAATGTCTCCATTAGGAAGACTTTTATGACTCTGTTGATTATGTCTCTCACCATCTGGTCCTGAATTCAACATTATGCATATGAATTCAGGGATGCTGAGAGTAGATGTAAAAGACTGAGGTCAAGAACGTTGGGTTTGGGAGTTGGACGGTAGCACAGCGGGTTAAGCGCACATGACGCAGACCTGCGCAGCGGGTTAAGCGCACCTGGCAAACGCTAGAAGAAGAAGCGCACCTGCAGACCTGCTTCGCAGACGGTGAAGCAGGTCTGCAGGTGTCTTTCTCTCCCCCTTTCTGTCTTCCCCTCCTCACTCCATTTCTCTATGTCCTGTCTAACAATGACATCAGTAACAACAACAATAGTAACTCCAACAATAAAAAAAAAAAAGGGCAACAAAAGGGTAAATAAATAAGAATGCTGGTTTCATAGTGTATTGTATCAAAGTAATGGACTCTGGGGCAGGAGCGGGGGAGTGTTTGGGTCCTGGAACATGATGGTGAAGGAGGACCTAGATTGGGGGGGTTAAAGTGTTGTGCAGAAAACTGAGAAATGTTATACGTGTGCCAACGACTGTATTTTACTGTTGACTGTAGACTATTAATCGCCCCATTAAAGAAAAAAAAAGAAATCAGAGAAATGCCAATAGTCACTTCTGTTGTGACCATGAAATATACAGTGACTTAAAGAACATAAATAAAACTGAAGGCTAAAAGTAAAAAAAAAAAAAAAAAATGTTTGTTTCATTACTCACTGTATTATCTTCAACAAAATACTTCCTGCTTCAGATTCTCCATAAACAAAATGGGTGCAGTAATACCTCTTCTCCTCAATAATCTGGCATAATCATAAGGGGAAAAATGTTTCTGCCTACCAGAACTCTGTATCTGGGTCTCCACTGCACTGCCTGTTAACCTAAATATTCAAGAGGCATAGTGCCTTTACTTGAGATCAAATAATACCAAGTTAGGAAGCACAGGCTCGTCTTAGAAACCCAAGATGTGACTAAAGGATGGGGGGGGGGTGCTTCCTAATAGAAAAAGAAGGGTGGGATAGTGGAAGATGAAGTGATGGATTAGGCACTGGTCAGGTGAAAGTATCATAAAATAAAAAGGTCGGGTGTAGGGGTGTCACAAATTAAAGTAGGTAAAACTTCACTGTCAGTCCATTTAAACAAGTTATTCCAGTTCTTGCTTGCAGAAGTAGCAGTTTGGCCCAGTACTGGAATTTAGTTCATTTAAAGGGACCAGCAAAGCACTTTTATCAGCAGTGGCTTGTTCTGACCCTATTTTAAAATGGGTCCAGAAAAAGAAAAAAAAAAAAAAGGCTCCAGAGATGTCAAATCTTCGCATGACCAACATTCAGCATATTTCTGGGCCCAGAAGTTGAAATGGCAGAGAGGCACCCAAGGGGCAGCATTTCTACCCAAAACTTCCTTGAAACCATGTGCCAAACTTTCGCTCCCGCGTCCAAGTGCAACAGTCGAGCCACACCGGAGTGGGCGGGGCTGGGGGAAAAACCCGCTCCTAGCTCGGGGCCCGTCTCCCACGTGACTTCTGGGACTGAAGGAGGCGCCCTTCTATTGGTCGTTTCTTCGTGACGTAAACAGTGAGCGCCCGCCCCTGTCCGAGTGTTAATTTAATTGGCCCTTGAAAGTGTGTGGTGGCTATTGGTCCCCAGGAGGGGTCACGGTCACTGGGAGCATTCGTAACATTAGCCCTGCAAGCAGCCAGCGGGACCCGCCGCTTCCCCAGGTAGGTTGGATCTGGGCCCGATCAGGAGGTTTCCTCCGCACAGGAAAGCCTCAGCCTCCCTAGATGACGGTACCGGATTACAAGCATTAGCTGGGAGGGCCTCAGCACTCACTTATGTAGGATCAGAACTGGACGTCTGGGGAAACTGACACAGGGTCTCAGGCGACGCCTGGTGGGCCACCTTCCTACATGCAGATAGATTCTCGTCTCAGGCTGTGGGGCTCGACTGTGCTGTGTTTGCCTCGTGTCTCCATCTCATTGCAGAAAAGCCCCTTTTCAGAGTTGAATTGAATTCGTACCCTGTTGCTGCAGAAGCACGTGGGTCACTTTCTGTCTGGTACTTGGGCAGTTAACATCACCTCTGTAAGCTTCAGGACTCTTTTCTGTAGTATGCGACACTGCCTGAGGGAATTGCAGTGACCCAGGATGAGAGCCTCTGTGTCAGGTCAGTGGGACCAGAGGTTGTCTTGGTGACCAGATAACCAGCCTTCATCCTGAGGCAGCAGTCAGCAAGCCACCAAGCCTCCCCAGACAGGGTGTCCATGGACCTCTAGAGGCTCTCAGTTGGAAGTTTCTCACCTCTCCCACCACCCTAGAAAACTAGACCCAAATCAGAAACTTCGAGTCTCCTTGGCTTATTAAGTTATCTCTCTCCTCTTATTGGGAACTTGGACAAATTTCCAAGCTTCTCTAAGCCTTTGGTTGTTCTGTTTATCTTCAAGATGGGACTAGGGAAAACACTTAAAATAAGACGTGGCATTTTATTTTAGCCTGTGAAGTGCATGCACCTAGACTTGAACAGTCTTTTGACAATGGCACTCTCCCTGCTTATGTAAGATAAGAGGTTCAAAGATGCTAGTTTTCTGGTCAGACTCAATACCAACATAGTGGTCAGATCAGTGACTTGAGTCCAGTGAATCTTTAACTGAACAACAAAGATTGACTCATTTAGGTGAGAACTAAGTCTGGGATTACCTCCATGTGTCTGAGCACAAACTTTAATTTTTTTTTTTTTAAACCAGAGCACTGCACAGCTCTGGCATATAGTGGTGTGGCAGATTGAATCTGAGTCTTCAGAGCCTCAGGCATGAAAGTCTTTTGCATAGCCATATGCTATCTCCCCAAACGGTTAACTTTTAAAGGTAAGGTGTTGGCATGCTTCTAAGACCCCTTCTGTTTCATTGGTTTAATCCCCCCTGATTAATACTGTATTCTATTTACATAAACCCCTGTTAACTAAGCACCAACCTTCCTCCAGGGCATTGGCTTAATCCCCACTGGTTCACGATGTCTTTTTGCTCTGCCCCCTCTCGTCACACCCTGATTTTCACCAATCTCTTTTCGCTCCACCCTCTCTACTTCACATCCTGTTTCCACCCTACTTGGCGAGTATGTATATAAGGACAGGACTGTGATTAGGGATAGCTTGGCTTAGACTGCGCATTCCACATGAATAAAGAGATACTGCTTCCCAGCCATGAGTCCCTGGTTGTCTGTCTCCTGCCCTCAAAGCCAGCCCGGCAGTAAGGGACCAAGCAAAGGATATACTATTAGGAATGAAGCCAGACTTAAAGACAAAACAAGATAATGGTGTTTGTCTTTGAGTGAAGCCTGGAATTCAAAACCGGGTCTTAATCCTAGCTGATCTGAGAAGGGAGGGCACTGTCACCTTCTAAGGTTGATAGTCACCAGACTTTCCTGCTTCTATTTGTTCACTCAACAGAAAGAAGCTGAGAGTTCCTGTGTGTCAGGCAAAGTGCTAGCAAAACTGTGGACTCAGCAGTGAGAGAGACAGACCCTGGAACCCAGAGGGAACATAACCCAGTGTTGCCTGTCAGGCCTAGGCCCCACCCTGTGTCTGCAACCTCTTCACTCAGGCACCCTGAGTTCTAGAAGGGTAAAATAATTACCACTGGAGAGATGGTGCCAATTCCTAGAAGGCTAGGTAGGACAGACTGTTAGGGTCTGACTTGATCATATGAGCAGTAGGAAGCATTTTAAGTACTGGTTATGGAAGATGTGAAACCAGTTCCACCAGTGATCACTTGCCCATGCACGACCCTACTTGTAGGTGGTCCCTAGTCCTCATTTTAGCAGCCCAGTTCAGCTCAACCTTGCTTCATGAAAAAGCTACAGAAAGGAAGACCCAGGGTCTCCACAACAGTAGTCCCAATTGCTAGCTCTTGCTTAGGGCATTAGTTGTTAGCATTTGGGCTCCCTTGCGAGTAGAATAAAGGCTGAGTGTGTCTGATTTACATGTTTTCCCAATAATTCAGTGGTGACAGGTACAGTGTAAACTTCCAGATAGCACTGGTTGGAGGAATGCGGGACTCCCTGGCACTTAGCTTAGTGCCTGACATAAAGTAGTTGCTCTCCTGGGAACTGAAAACTGAATTACATGCATTGAACTAAGCAGAAAAATCACTTCATAAAGGTGGAGAGATGATTCCTTGGGTTGGGACCAGACCTTGTCATGCACACAGCTCAGGTTTGTGCATGACTGTGTGTGTGTGTGTGTGTGTGTGTGTGTGTGTGTGTCAGGGTGAAACAATTTATAGATCCAAACCACTTTCTGTGTGGTATGCCAGGAATGACTGACAGGTTGAAGAAATTTGTACTGAAGCTCAAAGAATTTTGAGGATCCTAATAAGGGTTCTGAGTTCCTTCTGTCCACAGGGTGCATGCATTTCTCCACAGGTTCTGATGCTGGTCTCTGGTGGAAGGTTGCTTACAGCTCTGCTGCAGGCTCAGAGGTGGCCCTGTCAACCCTCCAGAGACATGAGACTGGTGCAGTTCCAGACACCCCACCTGAGGGGGCCTCACCTGGGCTTGGAGTCAGGGAATGGTGGGGGAATAATCAACCTCAATGCCTTTGACCCCACATTGCCCAAGACTATGATGGAGTTCCTGGAGCAGGGAGAGGCCACACTCTCAGTAGCTAGAAGGTAAGTTAACAGACAGCATCCACCCTGTCCCTCATCTCCCTCTTTCCATATCATCTCTGCCCTGGGAAATAGAACCTGTAGGCATCTCTTTCACAAGGGCAGGGTAACTCCACCTTGCCTTGCAATTCTTTTTTTCTTCCTTTCTTCCTATTTTCCATAGACACCAGCATTAATGCTGAGACTTGGTGCCAGCATTATGACCACTCATGGTGGCCATTTTTTCCTTTTTTTTCTTTCTATATTTTATTTGATAGGTCAGAGAGAAATTAAGGGGGGAGTGGATAGAGGGAGAGAGAGAGAGAGGGAGAGAGAGAGAGAAAGACACCTGCAGACCTGCTTCACCATTTGTGAAGTATCCCCCCTGTAGGTAGGGATCAGGGGCTCAGACCCAGTTCCTTGTGCATGCTAAAGAATGTACTCATCCTGGTGCCCCTTACAATTCTCTTACTGAAAAGCCGTAGAAATCTTTTATGAAAAATATTCTCACAATTCACAGAAGGGAAAGTGAACCCCAGGAAGGGTGACTAAGACCTTAAGACTATATATTACACTGCTTTCCCTGGGAATTAAGTTTCTGTCTGCCCAAGGGATCTGGCACCCTGGTCCCCTTACAAGCATCTTGGGAATCAGGGGGAATGCTTGGACTCTTTGTTCCTTAGAATAATGAGGACTGCAAAGATACTTTCTTAAAGATGGTTCTTGGTAGAGTGCAATGCTATTTTTAGGATTGGGGATTTAGTGTCTTATCACAGAGGAGGAGGATAGTTTGGAGGGCAAGGTGTCCTACATCTATCTTGGAGAAATGTGGGAATCTGCCCTATGACAACAGCAATCCTGTAAGTCAACATTTGCTCAATAAAGTGATACTGAAGTTGAAAGGGAAAAAAAGATGGTTCTTGGGGGACAGAGAGGTAGCTCACCTGGTGGGTCTCATGCCTCGCCATGCCCATGGCTCAGTTCAAGCCCCAGCACCATGTGGGAGTGCTATGGCACCAGGGGAAGCTCTAGTGCTGTGGTATCTCACTATCTGAATGAAAATAGCAGTCTGGGATTGGTGAGATCATGTGTGCATTAGTTCCCAGCTCCACCAAAAAAACCAAACCAAGCAAAAACTTGAGCTTGGCTAAATGTAATTTGAACATTCTGAAACGAGGAGTCCTGTGATATCTAGTCTAAAGGTATTGATGACCAGTAAAAGCCACCTTGAGATACCATTTTCGCCTGTTAAGTTGTCAAAAAAAATCAAGAGTTTAACAGTGTTGATCACAATACTATTATCCCTCACTAGGGAATAGGTTGTCTCTCTGCAGTGCAGCAATATATATCCCATGCAAGGAAAATGGAAGGTATAAACTGCTATGTTGGGATATTTTACATAAATATGTAGATATTTGTATGTATATAATATGCATATGTATAGTGTGTTATCATTCAGATTAAAAGGTATAGAAGAAAGACACCTATAGTGGGTGGGAAGGGCACAGTGACTATCTCCAAGGGTAGAGAAGGATGACTAAAAGGGTGAAGAGGAGAGAGACCTTTCCATTATTCTCGTTTATATTTTTTGAATCCTCTTACCTAATTTATAAGAATTGCCTAAGAGGGGGTCGGGCGGTAATGCAGCAGATTAAGCGCACAGGGCGCAAAGCACAAGGACCCGCATAAGGATCCCGGTTTGAGCCCCTGGCTCCCCACCTGCAGGGGAGTCGCTTCACAGGCAGTGAAGCAGGTCTGCAGGTGTCTATCTTTCTCTCCTCTTCTCTGTCTTCCCCTCCTCTCTCCATTTCTCTCTGTCCTGTCCAACAGTGAACAACAGCAACAACAATAATAACCACAACAAGGCTATAATAACAAGGGTAACAAAAGAGGGGGGGGAAATGGCCTCCAGGAGCAGGGGATTCATGGCGCAGGCACAGCAATAACCCTGGAGGCAAAAAAAAAGAACTGCCTAACCAAAAAAAAAAGACTTACCTAAGAAGGGAAAAGAATACTCGCAGTCTGAGAAGTAGATAAAGCGTTGGACTCTCAAGTGTGAGGTCCTGAGTTCAATCCCTGACATTACATGTGCCATAATAATGCTCTAGTTCTCCTTTCTGCCATGAATAAATAATAAATATCCTTAAAAAAAAGAATTATTCAGTACTGGATAAAAATAACAAACGGGGAGTCGGGCAGTAGTGCAGCGGGTTAGGCGCAGGTGGCGCAAAGCACAAGGACCGGCGTAAGGATCCCGGTTCGAGCCCCCAGCTCCCCACCTACAGGAGAGTCGCTTCACAGGTGGTGAAGCAGGTCTGCAGGTATCTTGTGTTTCTCGCCCCCTCTCTGTTTTCCCCTCCTCCATTTTTCTCTGTGTTATCCAAGGGCAACAAAAGGGAGTAAGAAATTTTATAATAAAAAAAAAAAACAGTGCTCCATTCTCAAAGGACAATAGGATGTGCTTGATATTCATACTCACTGTGTTCATTAGTTGATCTACAGACTGTATTTTAAAAGCAAAATTTGTAGCCACTGGAAAACTCCCCCAGTGTACCACAGCCTTTCTGGCCTGCTCCCAACTCACCCCTCTCGGTGATATCTGCAGAGCCCTTGCTGCCCAGCTGCCAGTTCTGCCACGGACAGAGGTCAGCTTGCTGGCTCCAGTCACTCGGCCAGACAAGGTGGTGTGTGTAGGCATGAATTATGTGGACCACTGCAAAGAGCAGAATGTGCCTGTGCCCAAGGAGCCCATCATCTTCAGCAAGTTTGCCAGTTCCATTGTGGGGCCCTACGATGATATCATCCTCCCACCTGAAAGCCAGGTTAGTGCCTCCCCACTGCCCTCCTGAGTTCCTAGCCTGTGCCTAGGGTGCTCAGCATTCAGCATCCAGCCTACAGGAGAAATCTGTCACTCAACTGTGTGTTAAACAGAAGCAACAGTATTATACAGTAATAATAATGGCTTTAGAGAGGCAGAATTTATTATCCATTCCTATAACAAAATTAACAGCTTCACTGTAGAAAATTAATACAATTCAGATAGACTTAAGTACAGACTCACCCATTTTCCCACTGCCCAGGGTTTGCAATGTCAATATTTTGTTAAATGTATCTTCTAAATGTTTTCCTATTCATATATATGTATTGCATAAATCTACCAATTGCTTAAAAAAGACCCCATAATTTTTTATACTATTAAATATTCTTTTCTGAGACATTTTAGATTACTGATTAGTTTTCAATGGCCTTAATTCTGTTGATATATATTTATGTTGTTTTCTAGTCTTGGTTTTTTTGTTTGTTTGTTTTTTACCAGAGCACTGATCAGCTCTGGTTTATGGTGTGCAGGGGATTGAACCTGGGACTTAGCTTCAAAGCCTCAGGCATGGCAGTCTGCTTGCATAACCATTATGCTATCTACCCCTGCCCAGGCTTTTATTATTATTATTAAAAATGTTGCAGTGAAATGTCCTTATAGAAAAAATTTTACTTGTTCATGATTATTTCCTTTGAACAAAATTTTAGAATTTGATTGTATCAAAGTGTAGAGTGTTTCAGAAACTTTAGAAATTCAGGGGGTCGGGCGGTAGAGCAGTGGGTTAAGCTCACATGGTGCAAAGTGCAAGGACCGGCAGAAGGATCCCGGTTCGGGCCCCCAGCTCCCCACCTTCAGGGGAGTTCTTCACAGGCAGTGAAGCAGGTCTGCAGGTGTCTGTCTTTCTCTCCCCCTCTGTCTTCCCCTGCTCTCTCCATTTCTCTCTGTCCTATCCAACAACAATGACATCAATAACAATAATAATAATGACCACAACAATGGTAAAACAAACAGGGTAACAAAAGGGGAAAAAATGGTCTCCAGGAGCAGTGGATTCATGGTGCAGGCACCCAGCCCCGGCAATAACCCTGGTGGCAAAAAAAAAAAAAAAAAAAAATTCAAAGTAACTTTCAGAAGTTATAAAAGTTATGTACCCTTACATTAGTTTGGTTTTTTTTTTTTCTCAAAATTCTTGTATAAGATGTGTTTATCTTATGAAAGGCCAGATCTACTCTAGCATGTGTACTGCCAAGTGTAAAACCCAGGGCCTCATGTACAGTAAAGCTTTTGCTATACCTACTGAACTATATCCCAGCCCCCTCAAAATTTTTATTTTCAAGTCTGGAAACCATAGAAGAGTTGAAAAAATAATGCACTGAACATCATGCTTCACTTGTATTGACTCTTAATATTTTGCACATTTACTTCATCTTCTCCCTTCTTTCTCCTCTTATGCACACATACTTTTTTTTCTTCTTTAAATTACATATGAGAGCTTCACATGACACTTATGCTCCACTCTCTGGATTTGTCTGTTTCCTCAGGATTAGATTCAGATCAAACATTTGTCAAGAGTTCTACACAGGTGTCTTTGCGTTGCTATTACAAAACAGAGTGGGTCATTTATAAGCCGTTTATAAGTTCTAGAAGCTGGCAAGGCTGAGACTGGGTGTCATTGTATTTGGTGCCTGGTGAGGGCCCCCTTCCTGTTACACAGTCTTTTCTTCTGGAGCCTCCCTCACAAGATACAAAGGGCAATGGAACTCTTTGGAGTCTTTTTTTATAAGTGTACTAATCTTATTCATGTTGACTCCACCCTCATGATCTAATCACCTTCCAAAGGCACCACTTCCTGATACTATCACATCAGGGGTTAGGTTTCAACATGGAAATGTGCAAGGGACACAGATATTCAATCCATAGAAACTGATGTGTACTTGTGTTGAATCCCTTTGAGACAGTCATGTCAGTGGTCCTTTGATCACTTGTTTTACTTGATGTTCACTAGATCTCTCCATTATAAAGGTACATTTCACTCTGGTAATTCATAATTTGTAGGTTAGTATCTGAGTCAATGTTACTATCTTATTGGCTCCCCCCTTTTTTTTCCCAGGGATTCTCTGGTCACTCATACCTGGACCCATCATTGCTTTGATGGTTAGAGAAAGATCTATTTTCTTCCTACTCTTTAGGGGTTTTATTAATTACCGGAGCACTACACAGCTCTTGCTTATTAATGATGTCAGGGATTGAATTTATGACTTCAGAACCTCAGGCATGCAAGTTTTTTCCATAACCAATATGCTGCCCCCCCCCCCACTGTGCCTTCTACTCTCATTAGCTGGTGTTCTGTGAAGAAACACTGTCTCTTTAAGTATCACTGTGAACTCTTGACTTTATTTGTATTCAATATTTGGTAAGCTATCACATTCTTTTTGGTACTGAAGTGATCTCTTATTGGATAGTATGGGACTTCAGGCTAACCTTTTCCTCCCATCACAATTTGAGCACTTTCTTTCTAACCAGTATATTTTGGGCTTTTTTATTATTATTATTACATATGAGAGAAAGCTTCACATGAGAGAGAAGAGCCAGAGCACCACTTTGGAACATGCTAGCTATGCTAGCAATTGAACCAGAACCTTAGGCACTGAAGTCCAATGCTCTACCAATTGAGCTATTTTCCCAGGTGCTTCAGGCTCATCTCTGCCCTGGACCTGAAATTAGCCACTTTCCCCCCATGAAGCCAGCTAGATCTTTCTTGAATATAGTGGTATTAAGAGACCAAAACCTGGTATCAGGTGTGTTCCTAGCAACAGCTCTATTATTACTTTAGTTATTAGAGCAGCCACTTTTTGATGCTAAGTTGTATCTGCTATAGTAGCATTGTGCTAATCATGAACTGAGCATGTTGCCTTATTTATTTATTTATTTTGGCCATGTGTATTCTCTGTATGTGAATTGCTTATTTAAGCCTTTGGCCCAATATACTAATGCACTTAGCATAGTGCCTGGTACAGTGGGTTAACTATTACTACCTATTATCTATCCTTTTTTGGAGTGGAGTAACTTTTAACACTCGGTCTTTCAAGTGTGTTGCTCTTCTAAAGTTACAGTGGGGAGTTACCTTCTGGTACTGCTGCTGCTGCCCAAAGCTGATGACTCTTCAAGTTACTTCACTGGTCATTCACTTAAGTTGTTGGTGATTACAAATGTAGCCAGCTAACCCCCTATTAGAGCCCCAGGCCCTGATGCATGACCACAAGGTGAGGAAGTTCTCTGTTCCTTTCCCACTCTACAGGAAGTGGACTGGGAGGTGGAGCTGGCCGTGGTCATTGGGAAAAAAGGCAAGCATATCAAGGTGAGACAGAAATGTGGTGGCAACAATCTCTGGTCAACACATATCTATTCCGATTCTGCCTTGTCCTTACCTACCTCCTTTGACTTAACTATGACCATAATATGGGATAAAGCTTGAGATCCTTTGTTATAGGGGTTGGTATCACTGATCTAATCTCCAATCTAGTAAATTCCTGCTACCTATAGGCCACAGATGCCATGGCTCATGTAGCAGGTTTCACTGTGGCACATGACGTAAGTGCTCGTGATTGGCAAATGAGACGCAATGGAAAACAGTGGCTTCTGGGAAAAACCTTTGACACCTTCTGCCCCCTGGGCCCTGCCTTGGTGACCAAGGACAGTGTTCCAGGTAGGTCTTTTGACCATATGATGTCTCTCCTTCTGCCCTTGCGCATGAGTAAAGAAAAAAAACAGCATTTCAAGAAGTAGAATTGTCGGAGTAAAGAGCTCTGTGCCTTCTCCCATACACCCCCCACATACACACACATACACACACCCCACTTGCTGATTCCTCATATAGCATGCCTGTCAACCTGGGCCAGCAGACTTCTCTTCTTGTGTCCCTTTAACCCTTAGAGGACTACTCCTACAGAGGTGGTAGATAAGCACGTGGGAAGTGAATTATAAAGACCAGCACTCTCCTGACAGATGGCCAGGCTTCCTCTAATTGCCACCCTCTGGATGATAACAAAGCTGACACTTGAGCAGCTTAATGAATGACTATCACAAAGCTCATAAACTTTCTGCAGCAAGAGAGACAAAAGCACTGTTCACTCCCATTAGAGCAGCATCAGCTGCAAGCAATAAGGGCACAATGAGGCAGGATGGTCAAGAGGGCAGAAGACAGCCACACGGGGAGGAACACATCCAGGTGGTTCACCACTATATGCAGTCATAGACAACAGTAAACTGCTAGCTGCTCTTAAGGGTGTGTAAAGGATAAAAACCAATTGAAAAAAAAGCCAAGCTCTTACAGGCAAGCTGTTCCCAGCCAGCATCAGGTGCAGGTGATGTCACTGCCCCTGTCCATGTTGTCCCCCTGTTGCTCTGTACATGCTGAGTCATTTTTGTATTTGCAGTTACCAGTCTCTGCTATGGATGGACATTTTTAAAGATGTCTCCTTCAGCTTCTGGAATATCCTTCCTTAGTTTACCCAAATGATCACTGCAGCTGTTGTGCCAGGTAGTGGATACAGAGGCCTGAGGAAGTATCTAAACAGGAAGTTCCAGTGTACATGTGCAGGGAGCCCAGCAGACAGCTTGGCCACTTGACAAGTCACATAGACTATGCTTTTACTTTCTAGCTGACTAGAGGAATTTGATGGAGCAAAAAGGGAAACGCTCACGGTGTTCATTTTGCATTTCAGATCCACACAATTTAAAGATCTGCTGTCAAGTCAATGGAGAGGTGGTCCAGAGCAGCAATACCAACCAAATGGTGTTTAAGACAGAGGAGCTAATAGCCTGGGTCTCCCAGTAAGTGAATGGAACCCCAACCCGTGCACCATCTCTGGCTGTTGCCTCCTCAACCCTGGTCTTATCTGACTCTTTTGCCCCAGGTTTGTCACTCTTTACCCAGGGGATGTTATCCTAACTGGGACTCCCCCAGGCGTTGGTGTTTTCAGGAAACCTCCTGTCTTTCTCAAGGTAGGTTGTCTAAAAAGAAAGGGAGCCACAATCCAGAGCCTGGTAGACTTGGCCTAACCTTGAGACCTATATGTGTATAAACCAAGGACTACACCCCTGCAATCTGCTCTGTTGCAGAAAGGTGATAAGGTTCAGTGTGAGATTGAAGAACTAGGTTCCATCATCAACAGGGTGGTGTGACAGCTCCTGCCACAGACCCTAGACTTTGACAAGAGATATGAGCATGCTGTCAGGATGTCCAGCACAGGAAGATGCCCAGAGCAGCCCTGGAATTGGACCAGCCTCTTCAAGGCTCCTCTTCCAAAGGGAGGAAGAGGAAATGGATGGCTTCCCTTCAATAAAATTTCTCAGGCCCAAATAGCTAGTTGGCTTTTGATACCATTTGTCTCCTTTTAAAGTTTGCTTCTAGGACCAAGAGAGGACATTCTCTTGAAGTAGGGAAGGAGAGGACACACACACACACACACAAACACACACTCACTCCAAAAGGTCACTGCTGAGAGAAAGTATAAGCTGGCAAAGGAATATCAAATCTCAAAAGATTTTATAGCCCAACTAAGGATGCACTCCTGCCTTCTGATCTTCTGGGTCCTGGGCATGGGGCTGAGAAGTCTCTGCGCAGATTCCATCTCACAGTTCTAGTTACAAATGAATTGCTGAATGAACTGTTCCAGTTTTTCTTGATTTTCACGGCTGGCAAATATAGGAGACAGTTGGAGCATAGGGCCTTCAGGGCTAGGTGTACACTGCAGCACCTGAACCACAGAGAAGAGCTGTGAGTGCTTCCCAAAGGGGCCTGGGCCTATCCCCAGAAAAATGCAGAAACCTCTAAACCCTTTTGCCTTAGTGCTGGGGTATGGTGTCATAATCCATCTGGAAATAGGGACTAGGAGTTTGGGAGATCAAGAAGGGTGAGAAAACCATCCTACCAAACTGCTTCCACCATACCTACTCTCAGGTTAGAAATAGAAGGCAAGGGAATAGGAAGATGGTGAGTCTGGCCCCACTCACCCCCAAGTCTCTGAAGGTCCAGATAGCACTGATGGCAAGATTTGGGTCTGCACATTCTGAGGGAAGAGATGTGGAAAGTATAAAGAGGTTAGGGAGCTACTGAACACAGGTCTTTCTCCCTCTCATTGAAAGAAGGAATCACCAAAGGCCGTCTTCTGTAGCTCTCTTTCCTGGATTTGGTCTGTCACTGCCCAGCAGAGGGCAGTAGCTAACAGCAGCTTCTCCCCTGCCACCTGGGAGCCTATGCTGGTTCATAGGACTCACCAAAAAAACCATCCTCCTGGGCAGTGGCCTGCAGAAACTGGAACAGCTGCTCCACATAGCCAGACTCTGCAGGAGAGAAAAGGCCTAAACCTCAGTTCCACCCATACAGGCAGAGCCCCTTCCCTGAGCTCAGCCTCTCCCTGAGGATGACCAGAGTGCCTTGCAGGCCTCACCAGTGTCAGGTAGCTGCCCCTGGTGGAGGAAGGTAGCAGCTTGTGCAAAGGCCTTGAGTATTGGGCTGAGCAGGCGGCAGAGGAAGAGGAAGAAGTCTGGGCAGCGTGACTGCTGGCTGAGCTAAAGCAGGACCAATAGGGTGAGGGAGAGCAGGCCTCCCTCTACTGCCTCCTTCCCTAGTGGCTTCTCCCAACGTACCCTGAAATACCGGCCTTCAGCCTCCTCAAAGTCATCACTGTCACTATCAGTAAAGTCACCACTCGGTTTCCACAAAAGTTTTGCACTTAAACGCTGACGCCCTGTGTCACAGGCTGGCCGGGAACCTGGGGTCTGGGGACCATAAGAATGATTGAGCCCCAGCAGACTTGTCAGGTCATTCCTTGGCCCCCAGACCAAGAATTGGCATACTAGGTACACAGAGATAAAGACAGTAAAAGCAGACCTAGGAACTCCTAAGAGAACATTCATGGCCACACAAGACTATGACACCAAATGACCCATTTTGCAAGGGGAGGAGTGACCACTCATCCTCAAAGACCACCATCCTGTGAACTAGCAGTGGAGCAGGGGGACAGGAGGTGTGCTGCAAAGCTCAGAGGCATACTTGTCCATTCTGGCCATAATGGGTATACTTGTCAGGGCAGGTATTGTCTGTCAAATCCTAAAGTGGTGGCAGAGGCAGAACCACCTGTGTTGGGCCATGGGGCTGCCCACCCCATGCTATATGGGCTAGGAAGTACCCAGGGCATCTGTCATTAAGGGTGGGAGGCTTGAGGCCCTACCTACCTCTTCAGCAACCAGGAGCCCACACTGAATGAGCCGGTCCAGCACCTCCTGACAGTAGCAATAGGAAGACTGACAGGGCTGGGGAGAAAGATACCCACATGGCCTTGAACCAGGTGATAGGGGACTGGCCAGAGGAAGACAGGCAGGGCAGACCTACTACTATAAGAGGCCTTAGGGATAAGGTGGGCAACCGAGAGGGGAGGCCTGACCTGGAGCAGTAGCAGATCCTGTGGCAGCAGGTGCATCAGCAGCAGGATCTGGCGGTACAGCTCACTCTGGCTCAGAAGCTCAATGCCCTGCAGCTCCCAGGGCCCCTCAGGGGGCACTCTGCCTGCCAACAGCCCTCGCACAGCACAGGCTGGGAAGGGGCTGGGTGTGAGGAGGGAAGCCATTACTCTCAGCCCTGCATGCATCCTACCCTGGGAACTCACCACCAACTGCTTCACTCAAGAAGGCAGGCAGCAGCTCTGCACTCAGACGTGCTAGATGTGTGATGCCTGGACCAGGCCGTGGGACCACCAGCAAGTCTCCCTGGTGGACACGCAGCAGCGTCACGTGCTCCCGCAGCAGGCTCAGCGTGTGCTGCACCAGGCACCGTAACTGTCCTGAGAATCCCACGTCAAAGCCACGCAACAGTGTCTCCTCTGCCAGCCAGGAGAACTCCCCCAGGAGTCGTGACAGGTACACGCCCTGGGTGGACGGTGCAGGAGCTAAGCAGAAGGTCCAACCTCTATGCCCATCCCCTCACCACACTGTGCCTACCTTCTGGTGCTTGAACAGCAGCAGTGTTGCCATAATAGTTGTGCTCATGACTGCTGAGCTGGCTACGCTGGCTAAGGTGGGCAGAAAGGGTAATAAAGAGGCATAGGTGCAGGGATGCTGGTGAGGGGCCCAGGCTCAGAAGCCTAACAGTCCCTCTGTCACAGTCTTCCCAGTCATGAATTGTCTTCCCCTGACACCCCCACCCCAGATACTGCTCCGTCCAGGAAAGGGGAGCACAAGCATGGTCTTTTGAGTGTCAGTCTCACAGTAGAAAATCAGCATTGACCAAATACAAAGTGACAGGTGAGAAGCTCAAGGACCTTCTCTGTACCACAGAACACTTGAGACGATGGTAGTGTTAATTTTATTAAGAGCACATTCTGAGGCCAGAGAATATGATGCCTGAGGTACAGAGGTCTCAGGTTCTGTCCTCAACACCACCATGAGTCAGAGCTGAGCAGAGCTCTGGTAAAAAAGAAGAAGAAAAAGAAAAAGGGGTGGTACAGACAACAGAGACCATGTCATCATGCACAATGGCTCAGAGAGGCTGTATGAAGAACCCAAGATGTCCTGGATGTGACCTTAGGCTGATGGCTCAGGAAGGCATGTGCCCTTGCACAGCTTGCTTGAACTCAGGCAGGGGGATGTCAGGTACAAAAATTCACTTGGAATAGAGGACCCTGACAACTGACCAACCCAGAGAGAAGGGACGTCTCAGGACCCTCCCCCAAATGCCTGGAGCAAATTCCCACTCACCATTCAGCACATGACGACTCAGCCTTCTGACCAGAAGCTGGTCCTCTTCCTTGAAGTCCAGAAGGGGCCCGGTTACTGGAGTCCACTCCTGCTCCTTTTCAGTGTCTGGGACGACATTACTGGGATAGAAACATAGATTACACAATGAAGGAACCACACCTAAATTCAGTTGTGGGGGAATCCAGAGTTTACTCAAAGGTGAGGGTGCTATCCAACCCCAGCACCAGGGCAGGGGACAGCCTTTGACCCTGTTCGCCACACCCCACGCTCAGTATAGGCAGTGAGGGCTGTCTAGAGCTGTTATAGATGACCCAAGGTTATTTGGTAAGGGAAGGCTAGAACTACTGATGTGTTAGTGTTATGAGGGGCCAAAGGGCTGCCAGCCTTGCATCCCTGCCCGTACCATTGGCCCAGCACAATGGGCTGCAGTAGTTGCTCCAAGGTCTGCCTGCTGCCCCAGCAGCTTCTGGCATTGATGGTATATTCCTGCTCAGGACAAGGATTTTAGGTGACCTGCTGTAGCCCAGAGGAAACTTGTACAGAGTCCACCTGAGATAGGTAAGGATACTCCTGCAGAGGTTTTGAGGGCCAAGCTGCCAGAAGTCCCAGGATAGATCACGGGTATCTTAAGCCTTGCCCTTAAGACTTCATACCTGCAGTGAGAAGGGCTGGGCCAGGTGCACACGGACACAGGCCCGGTGGCTGCAGCCCCAGCCTCGCAGGCTCCGCAAAACAGCAAATGCTGCAGTCCACAGCCCCAGAGGGGCAGAGGCCTGCAGGGAAAGACAAATCAAGTAAACCAGCTTCAGCGGGGCACTACTGCTCAATTCTTATCTTTTAAAAATGTTTTATGACCTCAACTCTCCTGTTTTCTCACCCACAAAAGAAACCCCTTCTTAGTAGAGCCTTTTGAGAAGAAAATGATAGCAATAGCCTTGGAAAATGCCACAGGATAATTATAGAGAATAGAATTCCTTTCCCCTCCCCCCCATCCCAGCCCTCAGTGGGACTTGGCCATAGGATACAACAGTGCTCCTCTTTGGAGACAGTGTTCTCTTCGGGTCTCCAGGGGTAGAAGGGTCTCACATGGTGTGCACCACGGGGTGCATTTGGAACAAGGTCATAGGTGATAGCCACTGGTACCAGCATAGCATCTGGAACAATGCCCAGCTGGACTGCCTGGACCACCAGTCCCAGCCAGGCCTGACCCAGAGCTGATAGCCGTGGCCCCTGGGCCCAAGGGGGTTCCTCAAGGAAGATGAGTAGGGGTTGCCTGCTGAGTAGCAGCTGCTCCATAGCCTGGAGAGGGAGGGTGGCAGGTGTCAAGGTCAGATCAGCAATAGACCCCTGTACCTTTGGCCCGGCATCATGCACAACAACTGGGGAAACTCACCGCATGGACCACAGCCCTTGCAAGGGCCCCTTCAGGACTGTCCAGTGAGAAGTTGGCCTCTAGAGGCAGGAAAAGCCCCCCGAGCTTTCTCAGCAGAGCCCTGTGGAGCAGGGAAGAGCCTGGTGAGAGAAGGAGCTCAGGGCCAGGGACAAAGCAAGAAGTAGTGAGAGCCTTGTCTCACTCAGGATCACCCCACAGCATTACTGAACACCAAGGTCAAGCATGACCCTACTACCAAAAGCTGACCTTCCATCTAAGTTCCAAAGTCTGGGCTGGCAAAGGTTGGGAGAAAAGAAGGAAAAGGGCCCAAGGGAACAGCTGGCAACACACTTCCTATACATCTAGCTGCCCCAGGCTGAGAAGTTCTCCCATGTATTACTAGTGCTACAAAGCTTTTACCTGAGAGTAGGGGAGAAGAAACGGGGGTCCCAAGCCACACGAAGCACGCCCAGGCCCTGGGAGAGCAGAACAAAGGGCAGCAGGATTCCATCCAAGAGTGACTTGTGCGTAGAGAGGAGGATGAGTGGTGAGCCCTGCTTAGGAGAGAGGAAGGGGGAAGTGCCCACTCACCCACCACCCCGGAAACTGTACCTCCAGACCCAGGGCGGCCCCAGAGGGCAGGATGGTGCAGCCAAACAATACTTTCTCTGAGCACTTTCCTCACAAGTGAAGGGCTGTATCAACAATTTTAAGGTAACACACTGACGTAATGGTTAAGAACATGATGAAAAGACGTTAAGAGAAAACCTCGTGGGAGCAAGACCGTGAGACATGAAGAGAAGGTCATCAAAGACCAGTGGATTTTTCCCACCAGCTGATGGGTCTTGTCCTGACTCAAGAGCTTGGCGGAGCCTCTTGAGCCACCCCCATCACAGTGGAGGGTGGGCCTTACCGCCTGTGCTGCTTTGTGGACCATCTTCATTTGGCCCTTGTGGAGCTGCACATTCAAGAAGAGGCAGTTCAGAATCCGCAGTAGTGCCCAGCTGAAGATCCTAGGAAGCAATGCCTAGTCTAAGATGTGGTGGGCACTGCCCAGGAGGCACAGGCCACAGCTTCTCAGGGAGCCAGCCAACCACCTAGCGCTCCTCCAAGACCGGTGCTGCTACCATCCCCCCTACAGAAGCAGACAGTGAAGCTCGGTGAGGTTACAGAAGCTGCTGAACAGCAGAGAAAGCTGAGGAGTGGTGGTGCCGAGACTCTCAAGAAGAATTCATGGTGCAGCTGCCTCATATCAGTTTCAGAGTAGCTCCCAGACTCCATTTCCCCCAAAGGTTAGAGGATCAAAGAACTCTCTAGCTCTCTAGTGAAATAAAAGGAGGATTTAGTGATATATGCAGGGAAGAGGGTAGCTAGAAGGGCAGAGATCCTGAGGGGTTTCCCAGGGATTAGCTTTAGTTAGGATGAAAGTATAGGTGTATATATGTAGGAAACGAGGTGATATGGTGGACAACAGCATGACCCCATCTGAAGGCTTCAATTTCTCCATGAAGCATGAGATGGGGTACCAGTTGGAAGTAAGGAGTTTGAGAAAAGCAGACTGGACTGGAGCCTTGGTGGGAACTGTGTGTGCCTTTGAGAACTGCACTCATGAAAGAAACCAGCCCACTTGGTGTGTTATTCTCCTGCTGCTTAGGTACAAAGAAGGCAGGAAGCCGATTCTTGCACATCGGCACTTGTAAGCCAGCTGAGCTTGTCACACACGGCCCTGAGCCGTTATCCTCACAGATGCATATATTCCCTAATTATAAACATCATCTACATGCTGAAGCTTTACAAATGTACATTCTTGGTCCCAAACCTCTCTTCCAAGTTTCAGGCTCATATAAGTAATTATCTTCTCAGTGTCAGCATGCTAGGTGTCTAAAATCTCTTCTGTGGACCCAGTTCACTTCCCCAAGTCTACCCTCTCTGTCCATACTATCAGGCACTCAGTTACAAACCTGGCTCTCCTGTGACTTTCTGTTTTCCTCACTGCCAACACCTCTACCACCCAACCCATCCATGAGTAAGGTCAACTTCACATTAGTGTCTCAGCCCATTTTTCCAACCTGTTGTCACTCACTATCCAGTAGTCATCATATTTCACCTGGACTAATAAAATAGCCGCTAGATGGCCTTCTGTTCTTTAATCCCAATCAGTCTTGCTGTTAATCTCTGTTTAAAACCTTTCCACTGGTTTTCATTGCTCTTAGAAATCAATCCAAACATCTATGACTGCATATCTGGTCCTTTTGCCTTTCAGTTTCAACTCCAATGACTCTCCCTTCTTGCTAGCCTCTGGCCACATCAGCTTCCTGAGCACACTGGGCCATTTCCTGGAAGCACAGTTCCTGCTTTTCCTGCTAGTGGGACATTTTTCTTCATTCTTGTACCCCTGATTGGCTCCTTTCCCTCTTATATCCTTGGTTTACAAGTGTCTTCCTTCTCTCCAGGCTTTGCCATGCTTATCCCTTGTCTTCTTTTTTGTTGTTATTTTATTTTTATTATTTATTACTGCCACCATGGTTATTGCTGGGGCTTGGTGCTGACACTATGAATTCACTATTCCTAGTGGCCGCTTTTTTTCTATTATATTTGATAGGACAGAGAGAAATTGAGAGGGGAGGGGAGATAGAGAGGGAAAAAGATAGACACCTGCAGACCTGTTTCACCTCTGGTGAGGCATGCCCCTGCAGGTGGGGATCGGGGCTCTAACCCGGGTCCTTGCACACTTAATCAGGTGCGCCATGACCCGGCTCCCTTGTCTTCTTGCAACCATATGTATCTCTGTTCACTCTGCCCTTCATTCTCTGGAACAGTCGCTTGCATCTAAGCCTGTGTCATCTCAAGCCTGTGTCAAATACCAGTAGCATAAGAGGGTTGATCAACCACTTGTCTTTCTCCTTCACATAAATCTGACCTCTACCTCTGGAGAAGTAGAAGGATGTAGGGGATACTGTGTATCAGAGGTTCCTGAAGTTATCACCAAATTCCTACCCCCAAGACAAACAAACAACAGATGACTAGACTAGCAAGGTTCTGGTAGCAGCATAATGGATAAAACATGAGATCCTGAATTTGATCTCTGACAACACATATGCCAGAGTGATGATCTGGTTCTCTTCCTCATTAACAAACAAACAAAAAAGAATATGAACTGGAACCTGGGAACTGGCTCCTAGCAAAGCCCCAGCCCACGCCTGAGTTTCCTTGGTTGTCCAAAAGTTTCACAGTATCCAGATCAGGGGTTCCCCCAGGCTCTGGAAAGCACACTATTCCACTCCCCAGGAGGGTAGTCAGTCCTTCCCCAAGCCCACCCAACACCCATTCTCCAGAAGGACAGAAGTCCCAGTTCAGAGATGAGTACCCCCCCAGCAGAGTTACCTGAACAAGAAGGATTGGAGTGGGGCCTGAATGTGACCCAGGATGCGCTGCACCTCTTTCTTCACAAGAGCAGGCACCTGGCCTTCTCCAGCCCCTCCTGGAGCCCTCCCTGAAATGACATTCTGCACCCTGTGATATAAGAAGACTGGCATCAGACTTGGGAAAGCCTCTTCGGAGGCAGCCTCCAGTGTTCACTCTCAATCTGAAAGGCCTCAGGTAAAGCTACCACTTGAGAAGCTGGCCCTTCCAACCACCCCTGCCTAGTACCCTTGTTGCTCTTTCAGGGATCTCAGAAGTGCCGACCAGATCCCAGTCTCTATCTGCTTACCCAGTGCTTTCCATGATCTTCTGTGGGGCATCCTGGCAGGGGGGTATGTGTTGCTCCATTGACCACAAGAAATAGCAGAGCCTCCGAACTAGCCAACCCCGAAACCTAGACACAGCCCCAGATAAGAGGGGAGAACTTTCAGAAGGCACACTCCCATCTAAGGCCTACAGAAGGCCATTCCATCAGGAAGGGAGCACACCCGAGTCCCATGGCCCAGGAATACCTGAACTTGGTTTATCAAAGGACACTTTGAGATATACTTGCTCACTGCATCCCCATTCCCACACCTTTCTCTACTTCATGGGGTACAATTTCAGGGCATGACACACAGTGAGCACTCTACAGAGCTCACGTAGAAAGCTGTCAAAAAGCTTCAAGCCTGCCTTTGTCTATGGGTACAGATCAGAAAGCAGGGTGCCTTCTTTTTATATCAAAAGAAGAAAATGACACCACAGCATAATAGGGTCCCAGCAGCCCATCACCCAAGGGCCCTGCCCATGCTACCCACCCCCACCTCTGACTACCTGGTGTTCTCCTCCTTCACCATGATCACATTGCAGAAGCCTAGGTCCATTATGCTTCTGTGGAAGAGGGACTCCTGCTCAAGAGAGGGCAGGGACAGAATGTCTTTGGGGGCCCTTCGCAAACTGGCAAAGGAAAACCCCTGCTCTGTCATCTGTGGCCTTTGCCTAGTGGACTATCAAGACTTGCAGGGGTCAAGATTATAACACAGTGTTTCCAAAAGATGTTCAGACCCAGATCCTGAAGCTCACTCAGGAAAATGGGTTCCATGGTCAAAATGAAAAAAAAACAAAAAAAAAACCTTCTCTGCAGACTGCTCTTTAAAATAGTAGCATAGACTGTCTCTAAGAACTTCTCTGTCAGTAGTAAATGGCACATAACTAACTTGCACACCCAACAAAACCCTGGGTCCTCACAGCGCCAGCACATGACATGGATGCACAAGAGACCTGTGTACATGTAATGAATACTGGGGAATGCTTAACCGAAAGTGTCTTCAAAATTGAACAGCAGAAAGCATGCAGGAAAAGTCAGACCCCAAACTATGGACTATACACTCCTCTCAGGCCCCTCTGCACTTTCCCCACCTAACTTTTCTGGGTCTAGGAGACAGCCTCCACCCAACAATACAATCAAAACCAGTGCATCCATTCTCCTCAAAGAGCAAAGGCATGGGCAGAGGAGAGCAGAGTTTGAAAGGACATAAAGCCATTGCTCTCAAGTCTAAGTTGCCCAAGATTTCCAGGGTAGGCCCTGTCCCTATATCAGATATAAAGTGCAGGCCACTTCAGGGGTCAAAATAGCTCACCCAGCTCTTCGGAGTGCAGGTCTGGCAGCAACGGCCTACAAAGGGGCGATACTTCCCCAGGAATGGGGTGACAGCCTCCAGCTTCATCCCAAAGCCTGAGGACCACAGGCTTGTCTGGAATAGGGCCACAAGAAGAGATGAGGGGACTCACAGTCTTTGGCAGAGGGAGTGAGACTCCAGAAATGAGGGACATAGGATGAGGGACATAGGCAGTGGAGATAGGAAGGCACTAAATACTCTCAGAATCTCATATTACCTCCCGGCCATTCTGGCTGCTTCTCTGTTGAGTTTTGAGTTTGGTTTCCACCACCATGTCCATAACCTCTAAGATCTGAAGAACCACCACCTCTGTCTCTTTTCCTCTCTTCACAGGAACCTGCCTTGGAGAGAAGTTGAAGAATGGAATTGGTACTGAATTCTGAGTCTCAATCAGGGGCTTCTAGGGTGACTCCTATATTCCTACCCCCAGGTCTCACAAAGTCCAGATCAGAGGTTCTCCCAGGCTAAAAGGAAGGTGATTGGTTGTCTTACCATCAACACCCACCTGCATCTCCCAGGCCAGCTGGGGGCTATACTAGACATTCAGACTCCTCTATGAAGAGGGAAAGAATAAGACTGGATTATCAGGAAGGAGGCATAAGAAAAACATGAAAGGCCACTAGGTCTTGCTTAATGTCCTTCTCCACTATAGAGGAAGGCCCTTTATCCACTCAAGCAGTATAAGAATATGGTACTAAATGAATATGGTACCAGGTACTAAATGAGGGATGGGTAAAGGATCAAAACACAGAGAGAAATACTACTCAGGCCTGTTTCCAAGGAATATTTGGCTGCTTGGGGACAAAACAGGCACTTCTATAATCAATTCCTTCTTACACAACAATCACCACAGCAGATCTCACTTGCTATCTCCCCAGCCGTCTCCTTCCCACCATAATATTGCCCGTAAGTGTCAACCCTCTATCTTCCATAAAGCAGTACTGAACACTTCCTAGCCCACAAATTGGACCCTAAAAACTCCTCACCAGGTTCCTAATGGGTAGGTTGCCCCAGTTATTTCTCTTATCCCTCCCTCTAGTACACTATGCACAATGTGGAGCTCTCCCCATCACCCCACCAGATTCTGTCTGTGGGCCTAAGTCCCTAACACCTCGCATCACTTTTAATGTTGTTCTTCTCATCTTTGGTTCCCCCACCCAACCGTTCTGGACAGGGAACCTTTTCCAGAACTAAGGTTTTTACTTCCCCACATCATATGAAAGTGTCCTGAAGGCAAAATCTGCATCTGGCTCAATTCTGTATGCCCAATGGTCTGCCCTGCACAAGTGAGGGATCCAGAAAATTGTATAGTATTGACTGTAACTTCTTCCAGAATTCCTCAGTCTCTCCTCTCCTCGATTAGCACACAAAACCTTGAAGTTCAATTGTACCAAAAAATCGTAATTCTTACAGAGCACAAGCTCTTGAAAATGTTTCCACAACCCCACTCATAGACATTTGGCATAGAGAGTTGGCACACCAAAGCTGCAAGTTGGGGGTGCCCTGCCAGCTTTCAAATGTGGTGTCTACTCCCCAGTCTCAGATCAACCTCTTAAACTAACTCTACTAGATCTCTGCTAGCCCTGAGCAGATGGATTATGTATAAAACAAGGAGTAATTCCTAATTACCAACTAAACCCATTACCCAGTATAAGTGACTCAGAGGTCAGTTCTGGGATTATATCTAGCACACAATTCCACCTAATGAGATTCCCTATCAGTCTGTAGCTTCTTCCTGGATCTTCCCCCCACTCCCGCCAAGGGGTAAACTTACATCCTAAGCTAACATTTCCTTCAACCATACAGTATTCTAAAACTTGATGAATTCATTTGACCAACATTTAAAGCAGGAGTGCTTGTTACATAAAAACATTGGCGTTTCCAGCTGCTGTTGTTAAAAAAAAAAGGCTGGCCATCTCTAGCTTGCACCCCACCGGGCCTGGCGGGCGGGGTCCAGCAGCCACTGTCCTTTCAGGCCGGCTGCACTGCCTTCCCTTCTCCCCCCCCCCCCCCCCCCCGCATGCCACTTGCCGCCTGGCCTTGGCGCACCCTGAGTTTGCAGCTCTCTGAGATGTTGGACCCGAGGAAGAACCACAGGCTGGGTAGGACCGTTTCACAACCCCCTCGCCAGTGCCCCTGGGGTGGGGGGCCTTTGGAAACTGCCCTCTCTCCCCCCAGCAGAATCACCAGCATTTCCTCAATGGGGTGGAAGGCTTCCCCTGAAGCTCTCCTCAGGATCTGGGATCACGGGAGGCCCAGGTCAAAGCCAAGTGAAGCTCCTCAGTGCTATCCCCACACCTCCTCAGAGGAAGAAGCATTTGCCCTCAGCGACCCCCGCCCACCCACCCAAGAAGAGGAGGTCTTCAGAACTCTCCATACATACACGCATCATCTCCCAGAAAAGGCTGGAGTAGCTCCCCAAGTGGGAAGATTCCTGGATAACCCTGGGCCTGGTGCCCCCGACCCAGCCCCAGGGCAAGCCTGAGTGTCTCACCTCACACCCGCCAGCGATTCCCGCCAAAGCAGCACCTAGTCTGGAGGCCGGAAGGCATGGACTGGCGCATGTGCACACCCCTCTTAAGGCAGTAGTGACAGCCAATAAGGATGCACGCTGGGCCGGAAACCACGCCCCATGGAATCCAGTCCCGCCCCACGCACTGCGTGGCCATGTGACCTGTACAGTCGGCTGTGCGGTAGGTGTAGGTGTTGGTGTTGGCGTGCTTGCTGTATGAAGGGCTGTGCTGCCTCCCTGAGCCTGTATGGTGGGCTGCTTGCTGTGCTGCTCACTTCCTTAGGTAAGCTCCAGGTGCCTAAGAACCCCTGGAAATGTCTGGGGGAATGGGCTGTCTGAAGGGTAGACAAGCACTTGTGGCCATCAAGATCCAGTAGAAGAGGTTGCTGGGGTACACACACCACCAAGCTAGAGCTTAGAATATGAAAAAATTATGAGCTGGGAGTGAATTAGAAAAGTCAGAATGATTAGAAACCAGTTCCAGTTTTTGGTTGGCTGGGGTTTCACGAAGATGGACTCTTTTACCTATTGATCTCAGAGACAGAGAAGAAAGATAATATGCACCGCACCACCACTTGTGAAGCTTCCCTGTGCAGTTTCTCCTATGGGAAATAAATGACCAGAAATTGTCTTGATTCTCAGAGTGTGGACAGTTAGGAGGGAAAGATTAAAGCCCTGTTTCTATTCTGTCTCATAATGAGCCCCCATTGACATGCCAGAGAATTCTAGTTAAGGAACATGTGGCACTGCTGACTGGGTCCTCACACGCGTTTAAGTGGACTCTCTACAGGGTAGAGTAATCTCCTTGCCCACCAGAAGCCAGGTGCGGGATATGAAAACAAGGCAGGTCTCCCCATTGTCTTTTCTTTCTATCTTTTTTTTTCTTTTTGCTTCCATGGTTATCTCTGGGTCTCAGGGCCGACACCATGAATCCACTGCTCCTGGAGGCTGTTTTCCCCTTTTGTTGCCCTTGTTGTTTATCACTATTGTTGCAATTATTATCGTTGTCATTGCTGTTGTTGTTGGCTAGGACAGAGAGAAATCGAGAGGGGGAAGACGGGGAGAGAAAGATAAACACCTGCAGACCTGCTTCACCACATGTGAAGTGACTCCCCCCACCCCTGCAGGTAGGAGCCGGGGGCTCGAGCCAGGATCCTTACATAGGCCCTTGCGCTTTGGGCCATGTGAGCTTAACCCGCTGAGCTACCTGCAAAACGCCCCCCCATTGTCTTTTCTTTTTCTTTTTCTTTTTTTTTCGCTCTAGGTTGTTGCTGGGGCTTGGTGCCTGTCGTTGTTGTTGGATAGGAGAGAAATGGAGAGAGAAGGGGAAGACAGAGAGGGGGAGAGAAAGACACCTGCAGACCTGCTTCACCACTTGTGGAACTGGGATCCTTACGCAGGTCCTTGGGCTTTGCGCCATGTGCGCTTAACCTGTGCTACTGCTCTCCCCTTCATTGTCTTTTCTTTTGTTAACTAGAACTCTAGCTCATAGTCAAGGATGTGCTGTACTTATAAATGTCTGGGGTTTTGCTGGCTCAATAACCAAAGTGTCCCTGTGGTTAGTTGATTAATCAACTCCTGTCTTGGCACTGAGCTGCAAATGAGAGAAGTCCAAGTTATTTCATTCATCTTTTGACTGTTTCCAATATCCAGGAAGGAACCAGCAAATATTAATAATAAAATGAGGGTGGGAAGGACTGTGCTCTGTTCCTGCATTCCGCCACCTATGTAATTGCTACCAAACTCAAATTATAAGGCCATGATGCAATAGAAATTGACAAGAGTAGTAGTGCAGTGGGTTAAGCACACATGGCACGAAGCTCAAGGACCCACATAAGGATCAAGGATCCTGATTCTAGCCCCCGTTCCCCCCCTCCTCAGGGGGCTGGCTCATAAGCAGTGAAGCAGGTCTGCAGGTGTCTATTTTTCTTTCCTGCTCTCTGTCTTCCTGTTATCTCTCAGCTTCTCTTCTGTCCGATCCAACAAAAGCAGCAATAACAACAATAAAAACAACAATAACAACAAAATGGAGAAAAAGGCCTCCAGGAGCAGTGGATTCCTAGTGCGGGCAATGAACCCCAGCAATAACCCTAGAGGCAAAGAAAGAAAGAAAAGACTAGTTAATTCCTAGGCATGATATTTTTGTTTTTATTTGTGGGGGGTGGGTTGTGGAGAGAGGCAAGGGAGACAGTATAATGATTATGCAAAGACTTTCATGCCTAAGGGTCTGAGGTCCCAGATTTAATCCCTGGCCCCACCATGAGCCAGAGCTGACCCTTGCTTTGTGCACACATGCACACACACACTCTCTCTTTCCCTCTTTCTCATCTTTCTCTATGTATTTCTCTCACTAAAATAAATAAAGTATTTTTCAGAAACAAAGGGAATACACTGTGCATGTGGCAAGGCCGGCTCTCTCCCAGGTGAGGTATCTTGCTGGCCCAAAACAGTTTTTATTTAGAACCTACCATTGCAACACAGGGGTCCCAGCCCCATGGCAGCAGGACCCCAAGAGGAGCCCCCCCCTTACAGTACTAATGGGCAAGGACATGCATGTAGCCAATGCAAGAGTCAGCACATGAGCAGTATGTGTGCTCAGACAGGACTGTCTGGTGAGTGAACAGTGAACAAATGGTTCATCATCAGGCTGAGTCCTCCAGTCAGTATATAAGCTTCCTGTGTGAACAGCAGAGCCTTCCACTCAAGGATGGTCAGTTATCCCAGGTTCAGGATATATCATTCGAACAGGTATCTTGACAAGCACACTCAGAGTGGAGGCTAGGGTTCACTAGGGCTGTATAGGAGGGGAGAATAGAGGTCACCAGCAAGGTTTATGCAGTGATTTCTCCAGGAAAGTTCTGAATTTAGCTTAGAGGGAAATAAGTGACCAGAAACTGTCGTGATTCTCAGAGTGTGGACAGTTAGGAGGGAAGGGTTAAAGCCCTGTTTCTATTCTGTTTCATAATGAGCCCCCACTTGACATGCCAGAGAATTCTAGTTATAGCATGTGGCACTGAGTGAACAAAGACAACTGGGAGCCTGGCTGGACCCAACAGCAGAAGGCTAGAGGCATTTGCCTTCCCCTTCTCAGGCTTGCCATTGCTTATGTGGCTGTTCTCATTCTTCCCACAGCGCAAAGTTGTCTCTCTGCCTTCTTTGTGTCAATATATACCCAAGCCCTAAGTCTGAGTCCTCTCAATTTAACTTAGGTCTCCAATGTCGTTTCAGCACCCACAGAATCTATTTTACCATTAATTGTTACCTTTCTTTTATACCACAGTGCCCTGACCACAACTGGACCCTGAGATTCTGAAGCTGAAAAACAAAAATGCAGTTCTGGGGGTCAAGCGGTGGTGTACTTGGTTGAGCATACATATTACCATGCACAAGAACCTGGATTCAAGCCCCCTGCTCCCCATTACAGGGATGCTTCACAAGTGGTGAAGCAGGTCTACAAGTGTCTCTCTTTCACTCTCTCCCTCTCTTTCTCAACCACTTCTCTCAATTTCTCTCGCTCTTTCAAAAAGAAAATATATGTATATATAAGTTTTAAAAATGTTATCATGTAGAAGTTATGTTCTCCTAAGAGTACAGGCTTGAATTTACCCAATGCCCTTTGTTCTGGGAACACCATCTGTATAGGCATTTGAGTTCTGCAGCTGTTACTAGGGCCCACCTATCCTTAAGGAGATTTGATGCTTGGAATTAGCCCTGAGACAGATGCTTCAGACAAGAAAGTTGCAGAGAGGACCATGGCAGAGACCTGGCTTATCAGCTAGCGAGTTGAGTTCTTTCCTCAGTTGCATTCGTTGGAGGAAAGGTATTTTGTTTTTACTGTTTATTGTAGTTTAAACATCATCTTGCAGATCGATATCTGAGAAGTGATGTGCTTTTTTTTTTCTACCAGGATTAATTGCTGGGGCTTGATGCCTGCATGATGAATCCATGGCTTCTGGCGGTCATTTTTTTTCATTTTAAAAAGTTCATTTATTTATCTTTTTATGATAAAGACAGAGACCTATGACATAGGGAGAGAAAAGGAAAGAAAGGCAACTACAGCTTGTTCTAGCACTCATAAATGAGTTCCCCACCCCCCTTGCACATGGGAACTGGGGGCTCAAATCCCAGTCCTTGTACAAGGCCACTTATCCACTTACTAGTTTACTTGGGCCCTGATGCTGCATCTTTCAACACTGAGGTCTAGAGGGTAAGGCAGGTATGTTTGCCTTTGAGTGATGTACAGAAAACATGAAGTTTTCCTATTGCAAAGCAGCACAAGACCTGTAGGCTGGTTGCAATGCAAACTGAATATGGATAACCTGATCTAGGCAAAACAAAAAAACAAAAATCTTTGTCCACCCAAGATTAACTGGCCTCAGGTCAGACTGCATCACCCAGAAGGTCCTGGGTAGGAGCTAAGTGCAGTTATAGACAGTCCCCAAGTATAGTCATCTTGTGCTCTGTGGAGGAGTGGCCTAATACATGAAGATATCAGTTATACCTAAATGAATTTATAACTTCTTTGTAATTCCAGTAAAAATTCCACTACATAGAAATCTGAAAAGCTCCAACTATAAAAAATTCATGCGAAATGTATGAATACAGATCTATGTCTGAGTAAATATGTAAATATGTCTGAGTAAAGAAATGGACAGGCAACTTGCTCTTTCAGATATTCAGGCATGTTTCAATAACTTTGTTTTAAAACAATCAAACAAGCTAGTACAGTGTGAGTGAAAGGATGGGCAACCAATTGGAGATGAATCCCTTGGTATAGAGAAACTTAATAGGGGCCAGGTGGTGGCGTACTGGTTGAGTGCACATGCTAAAATTCTGAAGGACCCAGGGTCAAGCCACCAGTCCCCACCTGCAAGGGGAAAGCTTTGTGAGTGGTGAAGCAGGGCTGGAGGTGTCTCTCTGTCTCTCCCTCTCTATCATCCCCTCTCTTTATTTCTGGCTTTTTCTATCCAATAAATAAATATAATTAAAAAATTAAGAGTAACTTAATACATGATTTTATTTATTTATTTTTGCCTCCAGGGTTACTGCTAGGTCTCAATGCCTGCACTATGAATCTTTTGCTCTGGAGGCCTCTTTTTTCCATTGTTGGTGCTGCTGCTGCTGTTGTGTTGTTATTGTTATTAGATAGGACAGAGAGAAACAGGAGAGGAAGACAGAGGGAGAGAGAAAGATAGACATCTACAGACCTGCTACATTGCTTGTGAAGCAATCCCCTGCAAGTGGGGATCCAGGGGCTTGAACTTGTATCCTTGTACCAGTCCCTGTGTTTCACACCATATGCACTTAACCTGGTGCACTACCATATGGCCCACAATACATGATTTTTAAAAGGCTTATTATTATTGCCACCGGGGTTGTTTTGGACTCAGTGCTGTGACTAGGGGGCCATTTTTCCCCTTTTTTCCCCCATTTCTTTCTGTATAATTTGAAAAAATAGAAATTGAGAGGGGAAGAGGAAGACAGAGGGAGAAAGGCAGATAGACACTTGCAGACCTGCTTCACCATTCATGGGATGTGAGGGAGGGCTCAAATATGGGTCCTTCAATGTCAGCCCGTCAGCTCCTACTCTGGTGAGACCATTCCTAGCTCATAGGACTCCTTAAGTCTGTTTCAGGCGGTGCACTTCCTCACAAAGCCACAGCACCTAGATATGGAACAGGGCCCAAGAGACAGAGCACATGTGCATAAGTATCCATAAGTGGAAAATATACACCTTAAAGCAAAAGTACACAATAGTTTGCAGTAACCCAATAAGTAGAACAAAAAATAAATAAATAAAGTATTTAATCAGATTGTTTCTAATTAGACCTAGATACCCTCCTCACCTACTTCTTATTTCACTTCCCTCAGTCACTTCAAGGCTAATCTTGTCCGACAAAGTAAGGACTACAAACGCTGGGTAAGGGCAAGAGACCAGCATACTTTAATGATGGTTCTTTTGATTACTAGCAGTCCACCCCATCACCTGGGACTCTAGTCAGGGAGTCCTGGGATTCCCACAGAGACATGATAGGCCTAGATCTCTAACAGATCCCTCTCTCCACTGTCACTGGTCACCTCCATCAGGAACAATATAATGGACTCCTTTGTGGACCCCTACAGGACCTTGCCCTTAATGTGCATCAACAATGGTAGGGACTGCCCCACTCTCTGAAGGGAAGTTGGGCTAAAATACTCTACCACTCAGGAAGATGAGTCCAGCAATGAGTGCAGTCTAGAATGTTCCTAGCTATGACCACAGAAAGCAAGCTCAGACCTACAGGGATGCAGAAGTTACACAGGCTTCTGCAAAGAATATAAGCCCCAGATCAAATTGATGGGGTTTACAGGTAACAATATTTGTATATTTTTCTCATATTTGGGAGCTAATTTCTTTCCTGGTCCAGCTTTCTAGTCCTGTTTCCAATTCTGACATCATCTCCCTAGACAGTACCTTTGGTCCACCTGCATGTTGCTGTCAGACTCGGGCAAAAAAAAAAAAAAAAAAAACTAGTAAAGTCATGGGCCCCTTGGAATATACCTAAAATAGACCTACAAGCTTTTTCCAAAATGGAGACCCCCAAGTTTCATGTTATATTCTTGCCTTTAGGTTCCATATTATTAAACAATTTGTTTTTCTTTATATCTCAGTGCTTCTCAGACACCAAGTTGCAGATGCTATCATGATGCCTACCTGACTTCCCTGGGCAGACAACCTCACCAATGTACCCTGGAACCCCACCTCCCCAGATCTCTGCCCCACTAGGGAAAGATAGAAAAAGGCTGGGATTATAGATCGACCTGCCAACACCCATGTTCAGTGGAGAAGCAATTACAGAAGCCAGACCGTCCACCTTTTGCACCTCATAGTGATCCTGTGTCCATATTCCCAGAGAGATAAAGAATAGGAAAGTTTTCAAGGCCAGGTGGTAGCGCACCTGGTTAAGTGCACACGTTACAGTGTGCAAGGTCCTGGGTTCAAGCCCCCAGTCCCCACCTGCAGAGGGAAAGCTTCATGAGTGGTGAAGCAGGGATGCAGGTATCTCTGTGTCTCTTCCGTATCTCCCCATTCCTCTCAATTTCTGGCTGTCTCTATCCAATAAAAATAAATTTAAAAAAAAAAAGAATAGGAAAGCTTTCAAGGAAGGGGATGGGATACGGTACTCTGGTGGTGGGAACTGTGTGAAATTGTACCCTCTTATCCTATGGTCAATGTAATTAGAGTTAAAAAGAAAAAACTGTGCATTGTAATATATGTGCTCTACTGGGTGAACCAGTTGCCTGACTCCTTAAATGTTTATTTACTTGACAGGACAGAGAGAAATTGAGAGAAGAAGGAGAAATAGAGAGAAAGAGTGACACCTGCAGCACTGATTCAACACATGAAGTTACCCTGTGCAAGTGGAAACTGGTGACTTGAACCTGGATCCTTACTCATGGCAATGTGTGTTTTGAACTGGTGTGCCATCGCTCAGCCCCCTAATACATGATTTTTTTTAAGTGTCTCACAAGCCATTGGAGAAAGAGTCATTGGCAATATTCTGACTCATTTAGAAAGAAAGAAGCATAGTCCTATACAAAGTGGGTGCTCAAATGGTGGATTGAAGAGTCAATGTGAATAACCAAAGTGTAACATCAATAGACAAAGAATTAATGGAGTGGAGGACTTCCGGGAGGTGTACCATGGAATAACTGGGACCAAATCACCTCTCCTCTCAAAACAACAAATAAGTACAATGAGAGACCCAACTGAAGTCATAATCTACAACTGAAAGTTCTGCAGCCTCCTGTGGGGTGCTCGTGTGCAGTTGGAGCGGAAAGGGGTGTGGTGTGGGTTGAAGAACAAAGTCAAATCAGCTTTGAGCGATGGAGCTGAGCCGCGCCATCTTGGTGATTTCACTTTAAGCACAGCAAGCAACATTGTTCCTAGAACCAGTAGAAAAAAGACAGGAGCTTAAAACCTCTCAGTCTTTGACTTGGGAGCTTTAGCCTTCTGAATTCAAGGTAAAGACACAACATAAAACGGCATTTGTGACTGCAAGACAGCCTAAAACAACCACCTCCCTCTCACACACACACACCGGCCCACACGCAGCAAATCATACAAGCAAGAAAAACCTAGCGATCACAACAGCACCACCTGCTGGCAATCAATAACCAGCACAAAAATGCGCAAACAGAGAAACGGAACTAAACAGCCAACTATGCTGTATCAGCCAGACAGAAATGAAACAGGAAATTCATGGAATTACAGATTCAGAGAGACTCTCTGAGATGGACTACACAGAGCTCATTATAAGGGCTATCCCAAGAATTTAAGCAAGAATTAAAAGTGCATGTTACTATGGAATTAAATGCATGAGAGATGAACTTATAACAGACATTAGTAAGTTCTTGAAAGAACTTCAGTCAGAACTCCAGGGAGTAAAAGACACCCTAACTGCAATCTCTGCCCAGATAGAAGGCTTAGCAAATAGATCCACACATTCAGAAGAAATAATCTTCAGTCCAGAAGATACAGTTGGACCACTCTTTCAATTCAAAGATGAGGGAGAGGAATGGTTTAGAAAGACTGAAGCAACTCTGTGAAATTGCAGACTCCATCAAAAGATCTAATATAAGAGTGATACCTATATCTGCAGAGAAGGACAAGGCCAAAGACCCAGAGTCCATTGTCAGAGCAATTTTAGCTGAGAACTTCCCTCACTTTGGAAGCCATCAGAACATTCTCATCGAAGAGGCAGAATGATCACCCAGATTTATAAATACAAAAAGACCAATGCCAAGGCACATTATTGTAAAACTATCAAAAGAGAATGATAAGGAAAAAAATTTTCTGGCTGCTAGGGAAAGGAAAGAAGTTACATACAAAGGCAGAGCTATAATACTTTCATCAGATTTCTCTTTACTAACTCTAGAAGCCAGGAGAGAGCAGAATGACATATTCAGAGTTCTAAAGAAGAGGGAATTCCAGCCATGAATATTGTATCCTGCAAAATTACCCTTCAAATATGAGGGAGAAATAAAGGTTTTTCTCAAATATTCAAGAACTAAAGGAATTTGCCACAATCAACCCCACCTTAGAAGAACTATTGAACCAAGTCCCACAAGAAAGGAGGAAGCTAAAAAATACATGTCCCAAATACCAAGTTGCAGATGCTACCACGATGTTATCCTGACTCACCCTAGCAAACAACTCCACCAGTGTAGCCTGGAACTCCACCTCTCCAGAACTCTGCCCCAATAGGGAAAGATAGGGACAGGCTGAGAGTATGGATCAACCTATCAATGCCCATGTCCATAGGAAAAGCAAATACAGAAGCCAGACCTCCCACCTTCTGCACCCCATAATGGCCCTGGGTCCATGCTCCCAGGGAGATGAAGAATAGGGAAGCTTCCAATGGATGGGATGGGATGCAGAACTCTGGTGGTGATAATTGTGTGGAATTTCACCCCTCTTATTCTATGGTTTTGTCCATACTTTCTATTTTACAAATAAAATTTAAAAAAAAACAAAGAAATAATGGAGTGAAATACCTTTGAGACTCAGATAAAGCTTCAAAGTATATACCATAATTGTCACTAAAAAGGGGGTAGCTTGATTATGTCCAAAGCAAACCTATCAGTTTCAAGTAGCATGACAGAATCAAAAGTCTAAAATTTCAATCAGTAGTATTATACAAGGAATTTGTACTAAGAAATAGAGGATTATGAGCAGTTTTGCAAGAGTAAGACAAAGGAAATGACCAAAATTATTACTAGAAAAATGAAAATTACTGTAAGATACCTGAACAACTGTTTCACAAAAAAAGACAAGTCATATAGAAGTGCCTGAAATGTTTAACACTACTAATCATTAGAAAATGCAAAATGAAAAAGTGAGATAGCACCTTGTGCCCGTTAGCATAGTTCGATCAGGAAAATAGAAAACTATAGGTGTTGTAAGGATATGAGGAAATTGGAAGGCTTGCATACTGTTGGTTAGAATACAAAATAATACAACCACTATGGGAAATATTACAGTTGTTTCCAAAAATTTAAGCATATCCAATTCCAAGCAGATACCCAAAATAAATGAAAGCAGAATCTCAAAAGAAATTCTTGTAAACCATGTTCTTAGCAACTTTATCCCTGATGTCAAAAGGTGAAAGCAAGCCAAGTATCCATTAATGGATGGATGAATGAAGAAATACGAAATTAAGTCACCTTGATTCTATAACCACAAGGAGATGAATTCTGCCAACAACCTGAGGTTACTTGGAAACAGATCTGATGAGACTATAGACTGGGCCAACACCTTGACTACAGCCTGAGCAGAGGTCTCAGCTGAGCTGTGTCCACAAAAAGAGAGGGGGAAAGTGTTAAACCACTAAGTCTGGTAACTGGTTACACAGTAGTATCTGATAGATGGGCCACATGAAGCTGAATACAGGGTGATGTGGGGGTGATGGTAAGAACTACTTATTGGGAAGGTAACCAGAACAGTTAATATGGGGATACTTGAGTCAGTAGAACATATTCTGTACAACCCTGTGGTTCCACTTCCAGGTCTAAAAACAAAAGAAATTAACACAGGTCCACAGGATATGTGTGTCAGGATATTCACTGTAGGTCTTAGTAGTGGACTGGGAAGTAAAAGTAGTTGGAAGCACCCCCAGTGTCAGGGAAAGTAGAAAGAAAAGTAGAAATGATCCACACCATAGAGAATAAGTAAGTAGCTAAGGGAGATGAAATACACATCAAAAGCAAACTACACAAGGATAACCAGGCAACCCATAAGTGGGCAAAGATATTTGCATATCATACATAGGACAAGCAACTGATATCAAACATTTATAAAGACTTGATACAGCTCAACAAAAAAAAAAGTGGGCAAAGGAACTAAATAGTTTTCTAAAGAGGCCCACAGACATTTGAAAAATGCTCCACTTATTAGAAAAATCTACATTAGGACTACACTGAGATTGTCTCACACTCGTGAGAATGGCCTATATCAACAAACAGGAAATGACAGGTGTTGGAGAGGTCGAGGGAAAAAAAGCTGTGCTACACATTGCTGGTGGGAACGGAAGCAGCCCCTTTGGAGACCGTATGGAGAGTTCTTAAACATATAAAAATGGAACTACCTTATAATCCAGCAATACCGCTTTTAGACATTTATCCAGTGGATATTCAAGCACAAATTGAAGGAACATATACTTCTATGTTTATAGCTGTATTAACCAAAGAGTGCAAACAGCCTAAATGCCCATCAACAGATAACTGGCTAAAGAAGCTATGGAATATACATTTCATGGAATACTACTCTGCAATCCAAAAAGATGATACTGTGTTCTTTGGAATGAAATGGATGGAACTGAAGGTGGTTATGCTTAATAAAATAAGTAAAGAGATGAAAGACAACTACTAGATGGTTTACTCGTACATGGAATCTAGAGATTGACTACACATGAACATGGAGGGGGGAACAGAAGCCAACAAACTGTTTCTAAGACTTGTGAGAACCATGGTGGTTATCTTTAGGAGGTGGAAGGGTGGCGACACAGCCCCTTGGTGGTGAATTTGATAGGGAACTATATCCTGTAATCTTACAATCATGTATCTCACTATTAGTCAAAAAATGAAACAAAATTAAAGATACACATGTACGCTCAATTTGTAATCTTACTTATTAAAAGTGTATCTTATCTAGTAAATGCTATATTAGTGTTCACATTGAGATTAGTCAAACTACACCCCTTTTGGAATTTAGCAATATGAATAAAATTGTGCCTAAATAAATATTTTAAAAATTCTGCCTACTAGAGACTTAGACCCAGGTCCATGTTAGAAATGAATTTATGTTAGAAATGAATTTTATTTGTAAACAACAGAAAGTCACACTCAAAATGTTCTTTTAAAACAGAATTTATTGATTCAACTGAAAAGTTCGAAGTAAGTTTCATGTATAGGTGGATTCAGATGTTCAAATTATGACATTATTGTTGATGTCTTCAGAATCTGCTTTCTTCTGGCTTGTTTCCATTCTTATATTTATCCCCTTGAGTGACAGAGATAGTCCCAAGTCATGCCAGATGTATACTCTCCAAATAACAAACTCAGAGGAGTCCCTTTCCCAGACGATAAACAAAAGGCCCAGTTCTGACCCTCTTTCACCCAGAAAGTGTCACATAGCCAGGGCTGAATGAATCTCTATGGCTCTGATAGTCACACATGGGATTCCCACCTGAGGGTTCTGGCACAGAAATGGTGCAAGCAAAAGCTCAGTGACATGAAGCTGGAACGGCAGAACATTTAGTTGCTGCCTCAGGCAGAAATCCTAGGGACAGCAGGCACCATCAGAGTCAGGGGGCAGAGGAATAATCTGATCAAATCTGTAATCTGCAGGCCTCATTTGGCAGCCAGTAGTGGGGAGCCTGGGGAAAGAAAGTATTCAGGCCCTCTAGCATTTCTTCCAAGAAAGAGTGCCACAAGAAATGCCTCCCTCGAGGCCCTTCTCCCCACCAGAGTCTCTTTCCCAGAGAGTTAAGAGACCAGCATGCTCAGAGTGTTCTCAACATAAATTGCTGGGCAGAGGGCCCTCTTGGGGTCCTGGGTCATTGCAAGAGAGAGCCCATGTGGAAGAAAATCTATATAATCAGTTGCCAGGAAAGTACTTAGCTGGGCTATTCATCCAGCACCAGGCAAGCTGTGGAGACGGAATAGTGACACTCCTTTTACAGAAACCCTTCTGGGTCAGCCCCAGGACCTGGGGATGCTCCAGCAATTAGCCACCAGACTTTCTACTCCCACCCAATCCATAGGTAGCTGTTGGATAACTACTGGCATTTGGGGGAGGGGTAGAGGGTGGTGCTGAACTGGATGGAACCCTGTTCAGGAGCTTGAGGGGGTCCTGAGGGTTGGGAATAACCTTCCTTTATGCAGCCTCCACGACGTCCCCCTCCTAACCATTCCACCCTGCTTGCCTGGGGTTTTGAGCAAAGTTGTTGGCCTGTTTGTGACAGTGGTGGGCAGTGAAGTTATGTAATGAGCTGCACGAGGCTGAGCTCTAGCTGTAGGGGCAGAGAACATGTAGCTCTGCTCCTCCCACCTGCAGTGGGGCTGCTTGGTGCTGGCCTGCACCAGCCACTGGCAAGGTAAATCAAACCAAAGAGAACCATGTAGATTAGCTGGAGTGCTTTCAGTTGCAAGAAACAGGAGGCCTAGCTCAAAGGGAGCTAAATAAAAAGGGAGACTGGTCTCCTTCGCAAAGAAGCCCTGAGGTAGGACAGCCCAGGACTGGCTAGGTCAGTGCTGCAGCGAAAACACAAGCATCCGGGTTCCTCTGACGGTCCAGGCTGCCCTTCTGAGTGGGCTAGCTCTGTTCTCAGACCACCTCTCTTACGATCCTACTTTCAGGCATCACATTCAAGCTTGATAGTGCCCAGCAAAAGGGCCCTCTTCTTCCTGTCTATGTCTGACAAGAGAAGGTGCTTATTCCAGAATCCCTAGCAACTTTTCTGTCCCATCTCACTGACCAGAACTGCACCCTGAACCCCTTCCTGGTCAGTCTCCAGCAGAGGACACAGGAAAACCATCACTGGCATAAAGGACTAGTTACCCCAATGGCACAGAATTCTGAAACTCCAGCAGATGCTCCCAGCAAGTGCTACATTCAGGCATAGAGGTTCTTCCCACTGAGATCAGTGGAGAGAGAACTGAAGTTCTAATCTTAATTTTTGTCATTATCAGACCTTGGGCAAGTCAAGTATCTCTGTCAGCAACCCATCTGGCAGACACTCTCTCTGCACATCTTGCCAATACAGCCCTGATTTGGCCTGGTGGCAACATGCCCTGTCTGGAGAGCATGACTGTGTGACAGTTGTAGCAGCACCCTTGCCCCTCCTATGCGCCTCTCTCTCACTCTCACTTGCTTTCTCACTTGCGCTCTCTCGCTCTCTCTCTTTCTCTGTCTCTCTCTCTCCCTCCCTCCCTCCCTCCCTCCCTCCTTCCTTTTCTTACCCTCCATCTTAAAAAAAGTAAAAAAAGAGTCTACCAGGAGTGAAGTGATCATGCTATGTAAATATGTTCCTGGGGGTGCCGGGCCATGGTGCACCTGGTTAAGCTCAAGGACCAAAACAAAGATCCGGGTTCAAACCCCCAGCTCCCCATATGCAGGGGGGATACTTCACAAGTGGTGAAGCAGATCTGAAGGTGTCTCTCTCCTTCTCTAACTCTCCCCCCCCAAGTTTCTCTCTGTCCTAGCCAATAAAATGGAAAAAATGGCCAGCTGGAGCAGTGGATTTGTAGTGCGTGCACCAAGCCCCAGCGAGAACCCTGGTGGCAAAAAATTGAATAGTCATGTAACCTATTCCAAGGTAATGTGAAGTAAGGGGGGGTTCTGCTTTTCCATCTGGGAGAGTTTGCTTTACAAATAAGACCCTCTCTCAGTCTCTCCTTTCCAGACTTATTGACCATTAGATGAGGGTGTGATATGTGAACCCATGGTGGCTATTTTACAACAGTGAGGAAAATACCAAAAACATTTTGGACTCAGCAAACTCCATGCTTTGACTTTACTGAGCTGCAAAACGGAGCTGGGACCTGGGTTTGTTGTGAGAATATAATAGACTGTTCTGTAAAGCTTCCATTCGTTGACGTTACTTATAATCATATTAATATATATCTTGACACAAAACTTTATCAATAGAGTATTTTTTTCCTCCAGGGTTATTGCTGGGGCTCAGTACTGGCACTAGGAATCCAATGCTCCTGGAGGCCATTTTCTCCATTTTGTTGTTGTTGTTGGATAGGAGAGAGAAACTGAGAGAGGAGGGGAAGATGGAGTGGAAGGGTGGAATAGACACCTGCAGACATGCTTTATCACTTGTGAAGCAAACCCCCTGCAGGTGGGGAGCCAGGGGCTTGAACTAGGATCTTTACACAGGTCTTTGCACTTCACACCATGTGCGCTTAATCCAATACAGCTACCACCTGGTGCCCTCAGTACAATTTTTTAATTTTTTATGGGGGCTCAGTGCCTGCACCATTAATCCACTGCTCCTGGAAGCCATCTTTTCCCCCCTTTTGTTGCCCTTGTTGTTGTAGCCTTGTTGTAGTTATTATTGTTATTGTTGATGTCGTTCGTTGTCCGATAAGACAGAGAGAAATGGAGAGAGGAGGGGAAGACAGAGGGGGGAGAGAAAGATAGACACCTGCAGACCTGCTTCACCACCTGTGAAGCGACTACCCTGCAGGTAGGGAGCCGGGGGCTCAAACCCGGATCCTTAGGCCGGTCCTTGCGCTTTGCGCCACATGCACTTAACCCGCTGCAGCTACCACCCAACCCCCTCAATACAATTTTTAAAAATGGTGTATTGTGGGAGTCGAACAGTAGCGCAACGGATAAATGCACATGGCGCGAAGCTCAAGGACCGGTGTAAGGATCTTGGTTCGAGCCTCCAGCTCCCCACCTGCAGGGGGGTCGCTTCACAAGTGGTGAAGCAGGTCTGCAGGTGTCTATCTTTCTCTCCCCCTCTCTGTCTTCCCCTCCTCTCTCCATTTCTCTCTCTGTCCTATGCAACAACGATGACATCAACAACAATAATAACTACAACAACAATAAAAACAAGGGCAACAAAAAGGAAATAAATAAATATTAAAAAAAAAAAAAGAATGGTGTATTGCACCAAAGTAAAAGACTCTGGGTTGGGTGGGTGGGGAGGGTTCAGGTCCTGGAACATGATGTCAGAGGACCTAGTGGGGGTTGTATTGTTATGTGGAAAACTGGGAAATGTTATGCATGTACAAACTATTGCATTTACTGTCAACTATAAAACAATTAACTAATTGTTTTATAAAACATTAATCCCCCAATAAAGAAAGAAAAAGAAAAAGACTCTGGGGTGAGGGGAGCTCAGGTTCTGGAACATGATGGCAGAGGAGGACCTAGGGGGAGTTGAATTGTAATATGGAAAACTGAGAAATGCTACACATGTACAAAGTACTCTATTTTACTGTTGACTGCAAACCATTAATCTCCTCAATAAAGTAAAAATAAAAATTTTTTTAAAAAAACATATCCTATGTAATCCTTTTCTGTGATGTGGGGATAGTAGAACTCCCCTACCACATTACTGAGAGGATGACTAGGTTCCTGCTGATCTTCCATCCGTCCTTGCAAACTGGGGAGGAAAATGGACACTGGGTTAAATGGTAAGACTAGAGAATCTTGAGTGGGATAGCTTACCTGGGAAGGTGCCTACTTTGCCATCACATAACCCAGGCTTGAGCCCAACTCGCACCAAGTATCAGTCCTGTGATATCTTTCCCTTTCTTTACTCTATCTGTCTCTGTTTTAAAATGTAGACCTCAAGAGGTAGAGCCAAGTGATGAAAAGAGAGAGAGAAGAGAGGCCAAGCCATTTTTCTTCCTACCAGGAAAGTACATCTTTCATCAAAACTCCAAACCTGACAATAGGGCCTTAAGCATATAGATTCCCATGACCACCACCAGTTATAAATCCAGAGGCCGGGAAACCATTGTGGACAGGTTGATGGGGCTGGGGTGAGGTTCTTTCAGAATCCTGATTTACCATTCTCAGTAGAGGCCTTATCCTCAGTGCTCCATAGCAGCTGGCCACAAAGCAGCTGGTAGGCCTTAAGGCAGAGGGGAGACAGGGGGAAGAGCCATTGAATCTACCAGATTTGGGGTGAGAAAACTCAGTGTTGTTTTCCTCTGCCCTCTGTGGCATGACAGTTCAATTAATGCCTCGAATCAGCAGCCTCATCTCCCCCTGGCTCAAAGGTAGAGAAGAGCCTGGTCTGCTCAAGGGTCCCCAGTATGGCAGGGTGCCAGTTTGGGGACCTGGGCAGGCTCTTTTGATTTCAAGTGATAGAAAGTAATGCATCTTATCTGTAGGAGAAAAGAGTGGATGGGGATTTAGTTTGATAGAGTGTGCTTCATCTCATACCCAAGGAACAAGAAAGGAGTAGTCAGCCCAGTCCTCTCTCCCCCACAAGTGCCTGCCCCAACCCTCTGCTGGCAGCAGCCTTACTAACAGCCTTGCTAATCTGTTAATTATCTGCTGTTGGTGGAGATTATTAATTGAAAACTCAGTTCCCAACTTTAATTGCCAGCTTGCCTACTGGCTGTCTCTGTTTCCTCTAGCTTCTCTCCATGCCCTGGAGGTCTTTAGTCCTCTGTCTTTGGGTTCTTGATTTCTTCCTTTGTCAAAAATAACATTTGTGACCGCCTTCTGCAGAGCTGGTCATTGAGACTGTCAAGGCCCAGGTGGGAGAGTCGAGCAGTTATACCCACAGCTTGCAGGAGACACCTCACTCCTCCTGATCCACTGTGGGAGGCAGAAAGGCTGTTAAAGCAATTTGCCCCAGGAATTAATGGAGAGGTACTGAGCCCGTGGGAGGACTCAACGGGAAATCAGCTCTCAACTTAAACAAAGACCAGACTCCTCATCATGCATAGCTACCCAGGGGAGTTTGCTGCCTGGAAGGGATGCTGGGAGCCTCAAAAGGGGCTGTACCAGATGCTTGAAAGATTCCCATCAGGATTGGGTCTCTTCCCCAATTTAGAGGGCTTTCTGATCTCAATCCTTAAGAGTCTGACATCTGACATCATTCATCACTTCTCTCCCTGACATGTTACTGGATAGGCCAGGTAGGGATGGAATTTGAAAGGGTGATGAGTGAAACAGATTTTTTTTAATGATTCCATTTTAATTGTATATATATGAGACAGAGAAAGAGAGAGAGAGAAAGCCTGAATCCCTCAGTATTTATTCCATTTTGTCTTTCATTTTTTAAAGATCTTTAAAATATTTATTTATTCCCTTTTGTTGCCCTTATTGCTTTTATTGTTGTGGTTATTATTGTTGTTGTTATTCTTCCATTGTTGTTGGATAGGACAGAGAGAAATGGAGAGAGGAGGGGAAGGCAGAGAGAGGGAGAGAAGGATAGACACTTGCAGACCTGCTTCATCGCTTGTGAAGTGACTTCCCTGCAGGTAGGGAGCCGGGGGTTCAAACCGGGATCCTCAACTCAGGTCCTTGCGCTTGGCACCACGTGCGCTTAACCCACTGTGCTACCAACCAACTCCCTTGTCTTTCTTTCTATGCGGTGTCAGGATGGAACACAGGGTCTCATCTATGCAAGGCATTCAACCTGCCAGCAACCAACTTTCTAGCCCCTAAATGCATTTTTGTAAGATTTGGTGAAATGCCACCACATTAATAGAGAAAGTATACTTGGAAAGAGTGATTTGGGAAAGGAAGAAAAGAAAATTTACATTTATCTTTACTAGCTGAATTAATTCACCAAGAAAGAAAGAAAGTGAAAATTACCCTCAATGACTCTTTGACTATAGACAGATCATTTGACCACTCTGACCCTCAGCATCTTCATTTGCAAATTGGGTTTTGTCCTGAATCACTGGTATTAGAACTCATGGGTAAAAGCAACCTAAATAAGTCGAAGCTTACATAATAAAAAAAGAGCAAGAACAGATAGCATGTTTAGAATAGAGGTTTAAGTTACAATGTAAAAGGTATAGATAATGTTTATGCATTCAGATCTTATAGAGTGCTGGGAATCTCTCTCCCTTTCCCACTCTCTCCCTTTACTGTGTACCTGTTTATTTTTCTTTCTCAAAATCCGATGTTCTTTTTTGCTTTCACATATATTCCCATAGTGAAAAATACAGCAGACAGGTTTACAAAATATGAGTCAACCCCATTAGAAAAACATAGGTCCTAATTCTAAAGTCCAGATTCAAGGTTCATACTAGCCAGTGTGTCTTTATTCATCAGGATAATCTAAGTTATGCAGTAGTAACAAACAGGTTCTAAATTTCAATGGTTTGAAGTAATAAAGTTTATTTCTTGTACATGACTCACTGCCAGGGGTCAGTGGGAAGGCTTTGTACATCAGAATTACTCATTGACTCAATATGTTATAGGTTTCATCTCAAGTATGTCCAGGACTGCAGGGATAAGGAAAGAGAACATGCTAAGCCACATGTGGACTCTTAGAGCTTTTGCCTGGAAGTCACATATGTAGTGCTTTCACTTACATCTTACTGATCAAAACGAGTCAAATCACTAGGCCTGAACTGAAATGGAGAAATCAATTCACCAATGGGTCTAAGACAAAGGAGAACTGGACATTTGTGAATAATCCCCCCTCCATGACTACTATAACATGCTATCACCAAAGATTCCTGCCCACTTTCCTTCCTGCTAACCCTTTGTTTCAGGAACTCCCACAATATAAATGAAATGTTTCTGGGAGAGGAGGTAAATATTTGTGGGGAGAGTCCATCTTGTAGCTGTTGTTAGATGAGTCTTTGCTGTAATGACTAAGATCTAAGAGTCCCAAACAGATTGCTATAGCTTCCCTGTGAATCCCAGTGAGTTCAAACCTGCCGCTGGGACTTGGGGTGCCACTAGGACAGCTTTTTCCTCAATTCAGCTTTTCCTCTCCTCCAACATGAAAGACAGACACACTCCTAAAGGTGGAATGGGGAGGGAGCAGGGGATAGGTGGGCTCACTGACAAATTCAGCTTCGAAACATAAAGTGCAGCAGCTGTTTACTTTGGCAGTCTCTCCTTGCCTTCATCTTCCAAAACAGCTGCCATGTTTCAAGCAGAAATGCCAGGCAAATATGAACTGGAGGATCCAGAGGCTTGGGTTCAAGTCCTGGCTCTATTGCTAACTAATTCCTTGTCCTGGAAAAGTCAAGGAACCCCTTAGGACCTTAGTTACCTTACCTATAAAGTGGACCGACTGGTGTCTACCCACCTGACTGCCTCTGGATTCTTGTGACACTTGTACATATCACAGCTCTTTGTAAGGACGGTTCCTGGGCAAACATGAAAAGTTGCCTTTATCGTGGACACTCCCGTAGAGCCTCATGAGATAGGCCTGCCCTGCCTAGCTCCTTCTCCTGGGAATGGCTTACCCTATCTCCTGCCTTCCCTGCCAGACATGAAGCCATCACTGCCAGCTCTGGAAAGGAGCTCATCTCTGAGATTTTAGACAGAATAATTTATTCTTCCTCTCATGCCTGTCTGTCCAGGAAAATCACACAACCCACTCATCCCCCACAGCCATTGTTCCCCTCATCAGCTAGAAAAATCTCCCTGTCTTTGTAAAACAGAGGGGAGCAAGAGGAGAGGAAGGGAAAGCTGAAGAGAGGTAGGGAGGGGAGAAGGCTACTGGGGGGGGGGGGGCTGGCATCTCTAACCCTAAAGGGGCTCTAGCACTAGGCCAGGGGCTGGGATTGGAAGGCAGAAGCAGGCTCCATCAGATCTCTTACCCCACGTGACTCATGCTGTATCAGCTCAGTCATCCGAGTGTCTGGTTGTTGAGTGTGTCAGCACCAAGTGTGAGAACTGAGAGGCAAAGGGCCATATTGTATAGTCAGTGTCAGAGACAGGATGACAACTCCTCAGCTCTGTGCCCTTTCTGCACTGCTTTCCAGAACTACTGGCCTCTAGAGACCTGGAATTCTAAAGTGCTGGGAAGGAGTTGGAGAGAGAGAGAGCCTGCTGCCTGCTTTGGAGAGAGCCTGGGGACATGGGAGCTTCAACTCGCCTGCTGCCTACGGGGTGTCGGCCCACACTTAGGAACCACCTGCCCTCTCCTCCTCCAACACAATTTTCTTTTCCGTCCTCTTTCTTTCTCTCCCAGTCTCTTCTCTCTCTCTCTCTCTCTCTCTCTCTCTCTCTCTCTCTCTCTCTCTCTTATAGCATGCAGATCTTACACATAAATGATTCCACTGCTCCCACAACAATCTTTTTTCTTCTTTTTATTTGAGACAGTGAAAGATTGGCAGAGAAAGAAGAAATACCCCAGCACTGCTGCAGTGTCTGCAGAGCTTCTGGTACCATCCATGATATCTCCATGTGGTGCTGGGCCTAAACCCAGGTCCTCGTGCTGCTCTACCAGGTGAATGAGCTATGTCTTGGACCTCCCAGCCCAATATTATTAGCAATGTAAGACTACTGACTCTGATTCCTTCACAGGGTAGAGTCTGAGAGATGTCCTTAAATGCAGGCATCAACTGACTACACTGTGAGTAAACCCCATACAAACCCCACACAGATACCCCAAACAGGGATGGATTGCCTTGGAGGGCACACACTGGCTACCATCCACTCCAACAGGGAGCAGGTTATGGGTTGGGGCCCAGAAAGACTAATGCCCTTCCCCAGACCATACATTCCTTGAGATTCAGGGAGCTGAGGCAAGAGAAAGGTCAGAAGCCACACAGGGCATGTTAGGAGATACTTGACTCTCAGACCTATTTTGTTGTTGGTTTTTTTTTTTTTAATTATATGTTCTTATAAGGGAAAGACACACACACACACACACACACACACACACATGTGCAGAGAAAATATCACCAGAGCACTGCTTTATTCTGGCACGTGGCAATGCTAGGGATTGAACCTCAGAACTCTGAGGCCTCAGGGCTATAAGACCAGTTCATTACCACTCTGGTATCTCTTCTCAGATCCATTTCCTATAATGATGCTTATCTTTCCCCCACACCACACCCCTGACTTGCCTTCTTAAGGTCCCCTACCAGTACCACCGCCACAGCCTCTCTGAGCACCAGGGCTGACCCAGGTGCCATAGAGAAAGAGTTTTGTGGGCGTCTGTCAGAAGCAAACCTTGGGGCTGAGAGTTACTCAGTCCCACCATATCCAGGGCCATAAATATGCCCTGCTTTTTGACCCAGTAATCCCACTGTTTGGAATTCCTCCCAAAGATATAATTGCAAAGGAAAAAATAACTATATGTGTACAACTGTTTATAGCAACATTATTTATACTAGTAAAAAAAAAAATCCCTGGAATCAGCCAAAAATGCTCTGCAAGGGAGAGAATGAGATGTCACTAAAGCAGAATATTTATTGTGTGGCCAAGAAAAATGGCAACCTGGGAAGATTCTTTGCAAAATGACGTTAAGGGGCAACAGAAGACAAACTTGGGGGCCTGGCAATAGTTAAGCACACATAGTGTGAAGTGCAAGGACCCACACAAGGATCCCACTTCAAGCCCCCTGGCTCCTCACCTGTAGGGAAGTTGCTTCACAAGCAGGAAGCAGGTCTGCAGGTGTCTATCTTTCTCTCTCCCTCTCTGTTTTCCCCTCCTCTATCAATTTTTCTCCATTCTATCCAACAGCAATAACAGCATCAACAACAACAATAACAGAAACAGCAACACCACCAACAACAATGGAAAAAAGATAGCTGCCAGGAGCAGTGGATTCATAGTGCAGGCACCAAACCCCAGTGATAACCCTGTAGGCAAAAGAAAAAAAAAAAAGGGAAGGAGACAACAAAATCATACATGTTTAGTCTGTGAGCAGATGGTGAGTGAGCACCTCACCTGGACCACACAAGCGTCAAAGTGTTAGAGAGACTACTAGAGGTGGCCATGTCTCCACCCTTCTGGAGGGGACACTCTGGTGGTGATCATGTGATAAACAATAAACAACATCATCAAGTGAGAGCCTACTAAGATGGGAGATGGGTAGACAGACAAGACTTCTCTGCCTCCAGCAGTCATCTGCTACCCGCTGTAGAGCTCATACTGCTGGCCCAGTGGGTCACAGAGAAGCAGCCCAGCAGAGGGCCACAGACTACCAAAGAAGAAACCTTTTGTCAGGGAGGAACTCAGCCCAGAAGCAAGGGATCCAGGGCCACAATGTAGTTTGGGGCACCAGGCAAAGAGTAGTAGGCACAGTCAGCCTGAAGGGACTTCTCCTAAACTGTCAGCCAGGCCACTCTGAAGAGATCAGCAAAACCCTGAAGCTAGAGAAAGGGCAGGGAAGAAGCAGCCCCTAAGAGTCAGCTGGGCTTCTATTGATCTGGTAAGTAGAGCTCAGGAGGGCTGGCACATAAGCTAAATGTGAATGTAGGATATGTGCCATGGTGGGTTGGCAGGGAGAAGGTGAGAGGAAGGGATGGAAATGTGATCTAAAGGTGTGCCCTATCCTGCTACTCCAGAAAGCCTGTTCCATGCAGGAGACCACTCAGGACTGGAGAGATAGCTTACCAAGTATGGCACCTGTCTTGGCATGTGCAAGGCACAGGTTCAAGCATCGCCTGGGAGTACCATGGCACCAGGAGAGGCTCCAGTGCTTTGGTGTCTCTTTCTCTCTCTTTATAGCATGATAAAATCAGCCCTGGGAGTGGTGAAAGTGCACATGTTGAGGGCTTCAGCTCTACACACACACATAAAGAGAGAGAGGTCTTTCAGACTAATAATCTTCCTTCACATTGGTGCTGTGTGGGGCAAAAGATTCTTCAATCCAGGGAGCTCAGAGGGACAGATGCCAGGTCTCTGGCAACAGGAGAACCTTCCACTTCCCCAGAGTCAAGGAACAGAGCCCCCGCATCTACTTCCTCAGGACAGAGCTCCATAGGCTGGAGGGAGATGAGACATCAAATTACAGGTGGTTGCCCAAAAAGTCAGGGGTCTGGGTCACATCCCAAGGCTGGGGAATGGGGACATCTCTGTGCTGCAGCTGTCCTTAGTGGGAGCTGAGAGACTCCCAGCTCCAGGTCTGTGGGAGGCACAGGCAAACAGAGAAGTCGGCCAAGCTAAACATGCTATTAGCAGTGATGGATTATCAGCACAGCTGTCAGAAGCAACTCCCTGCTCCATTGTGTCCATACCTGGGGAGGGGATGCCACTCACTGCCTTCCCAGAGTCCCTGTCTTCCCAGCAATGCCCAGCCTGGGGGGATGAAGGAGGGGATTTCAGGTACTGTGGGCCACCACTCCGTCATGCTGTGAGGAGTCTGGAGGGAGGTCTCTGCCTGTCCCCCAGGACCTTTATTTTGTAAAGATGGAGATGAAAGTGGCATTACCTCCTACACAAGGACCTACCCTATGACCCTGCAATTCCCCTCCTAGGGATATATCCTAAGGAACCAAATACACCCATCCAAAAAGATTTGTGTATACCTATGTTCATAGCAGCACAATTTGTAATATCCAAAACCTGGGAGCAACACAGGTATCCAACAACCGATGAGTGGTTGAGCAAGTTGTGGTGTATATACATACCATGAAATAATACTCAGCTATTAAAAATGGTTATTTAGGGGGTTGGATGGTAGCACAATGGGTTAAGTGAACATAACGCGAAGCACAAGGACCAACATAAGGATGCCAGTTCAATCCCCTGGCTCCCCACCTGCAGGGGGGTCACTTCACAAGTGGTGAAGCGGGTCTGCAGGTGTCTGTCTTTCTCTCCCCCTCTCTGTTTCCCCCTACTCTCTCCATTTCTCTCTGTCCTATCCAACAACAACAACAATAATAAAAACCACAACAACGATAAAATAACAAAGGCAACAAAAAGGAAAAAATAGCTTCTAGAAGCAGTGGATTAGTGGTGCAGGCAACAAGCCCCAGCAATAACCCTGGAGGCAAAATTTTTTTTTAAATAAATAAATTTTAAAAAATGGTTATTTCACCATTTTCAGCCCATCTTGGATGGAGCCTGAATTATGTTAAGTGAGATAAGTCAGAAACAGAAGGATGAATATGAGATGATCTCACTCACAGGCAGAAGTTGAAAAACAAGATCAGAAGAGAAAGCACTGAGCAGAACTTGGGCTGGAGTTGGTGTACTGCACCAAAGTAAAAGACTCTGGGGGGTGGGGGGGTGTCAGGTCCGGGAACATGATGGCAGAAGAGGACCTAGTAGGGGTTGTATTGTTATGTGGAAAACTGGGAAATGTTATGCACGTACAAACTATTGTACTTACTGTCGACTGTAAAACATTAATCCCCCAATAAAGAAATTAAAAAAGAAAATGCAAAGTGATATTACCTCACAGGGTTGTTGGAAGGCCCTGATGAGATGTTTTGTGGGAGCTCCACAGTAGTGGGGGAATCTCTGAGACCATGGTATCTTTCCATCTCTCTGTCTCTGTCTTTCTCTGAATAAAAAACTCAGTTCCTGCAACAGTGAAATTACACATGCATAATAAGGCCCTAGGCAAAATCTGTTTCCTTCACAAAGAATGAAATTAAGGCTCAGAGAGGACAAAGATTTGACCAAAGTCACACAGCAACAAACAGAGCAGGAGCCAGTTTCCAGTGTCAGAGCCAGGATACTCAAAGGGCGTCCACTGCACATGCTGTCTAGGGGGACTCAAGATCCAGAAAGGGATCTCTGTGCAGGGTGGAGGGCAGCCAGCACAGAGGGTCGGCTCTGCCTGTCCTACTTCCCAGGCAGGCTGCATCCTCACCTGGGGAAAGCAGAGAACTGGAACTCCACCTGGCTGCACCACAAGGGTTCCCTTATCTCAAAGGCCTCTCTCAGAGGCTGGGTGCCATGACCTGCATCAGGACACTTTGCCTGGTGGAAAGATGGCTCCTTTCACCTTCTGAGGTGGACAGGTAAAGAACCTGCCCAGGGCAGATGGACTGGGAGGTAGTGGTAACACGCCCCCTCCCCGCACCCCCCCCCCCCAGTCAGCCTTTTAAAAGCACTTGCACTCATAAAGGGATAGAGCTGGGAAAGTGGAATCATGTGGGAGGGACAATGAAGGTGAGGGTGACTCACAGAACAATGGAGGGACAGGGAGCCTCTCAGAAAACCAAGTGAAAGAGAAGAGTGTTAGTGACTCTGACTCGATGGTAGTTGGGGAAGGGTGTGTGGGGAGGAAGCTTATTCCTGGAAGCTACTATTGCCTGTGCCCAGCACTAAGCATGATGAGCCATCAGTTTGCTCCTCACTTTTGCCCCCAGGAGCTGCTCTGCCATAGGGCAGCTTTATATGGACAACATCTTCCCCCTCCTCCTCCTTTTGTTCCTCCACTTTTTCCTCCTCCCCACCTCTTTCTCCTCTTCTTCCTCCTCCTCTTCTTCCTTCTTTTCTTCCTCCATCTCTTCTTCCTCCTCCTCCTCTTCTTCCCACCAGGGCCGTGTGTCTGCATACTTACACTGCTCCCAATGGATTTTTTTCCCTTTTGATTTCAGAGAGAGAGAGAAACCATAACACTATTTCACTATGCATAAAGCTCCCCTCACCCAGTGCCTTGGTGCACAGTGCTCCTCTGTGGTGCCAGGGACTCAAACTTGTTTCCTCAAGTATGGTGAAGCATGAACTTTACCAATTAAACTATCTCCCAGCCTTCCAGGGGTTTTCAACAGTCCCTACCACCATCCCCATCATACCTGCCTGTTTCTGGAACAGAGACCTTGACTCACAGAGCCGATTACCCATCAGCTGTGCTTCTGTAAGTTCTCACTGCATCATGCTGGGAGAACTGGAGGATGCTATTGTTAAGTCTTACCTTAGCAATAAGCAATAATGTCTCTTCCTTAAGCCCTTCTGCTTTCCGGAGCCCACTTCACACATACCCTGTGCTGGGCTTCCTGAATATGTATTGTCTCACTAATATCCTATGTCCTGAAAAGCTACAGCGCTTGGCCCTAGTGGGGCACCAGAGGGAGGCACAGCTTAAACTATGGGGTCTCCTGGCTCAGCCAGTACCTTCCCTGTCACTTGCCTCAGCCATCAGACTCAGCCCAATCTTCCACACCTTTTTTTATTCATTTAATAATGATCAACAAGACCATAGGATAAGAGGGGTTCAATTCCACACAATTCTCACCACCAGAGTTCTGCATCCCCTCCATTTCCTATTCTTTATCCCTCTGGGAGCATGGATCATTATGGGGTACAGAAGGTTCTCCACACCTTTTTCCCAGGACCCCTTCCCTGAATAGGATCAGAACTAGGAACCCAGTGTTCTAGGGGTGAAAGTTAGAGGTAAAATTCAGGCACAGAATTTCAGGTCCAGGGACCCACAGAGAGCAGGAGAGCCAGTCTACAATACACAAGTACTATAGGAACAGTTCCTGGCAGACCCTAGCAGGGAGTTCATGTGCTGTGCAGGGAGATGGGGTGAATAGGTGGGTCTGGGTGAATAGGTGGGCAAGCACCCTTTCACAGGGGTCTGGGTGAATAGGTGGGCAAGCACCCTTTGTGGCGACCTGGGACAGCTGGTTTTTAGATTCTCCTTCCCAACCAGAAATCTTGGACCTATGAGGCTTCCTGAACTAATAATTCTACCTACCTCTTCCCACTTGGCCTAAGTGGCTTTGCCTTGCTATGAGTGTTCATATCATAAAACACAAGAGTTATTATTAACCCAAAGGAATAAATCTCTAATGATGGGGTTTCAGGCATTGGTGGAAACTGTCCCCTGCCCCACCATGCCTGTCCTATGCTCTGAGGGTCTTTCTTTTTCTTTCTTTCTTTCTTTCTTTCTTTCTTTCTTTCTTTCTTTTTTTCTTTCTTATTGCCACCAGGGCTATTTCTGGGGCTCAGTGCCTGCACGACGAATTCATCACTCCTGGCAGCCATTATTTTTTCCTTACTTTTATTTGATATACCAGAAACAGAGAGGGGAGGCTTCCCCCTGCAGGTGCAGACTAGGGGCTTGAACACATGGCAACATGTGCTTGGCTGGGTGTACCACAACTGGCCCCTTCCTTCAATACTGTCATCTGCAGATTTCTCACATTGACTTCAGACCTTCAGAGAATCACTGAGCAAACTGGATCACTGCCCACTGAAAACTAGATATTTACCTGCCAACTCCCTTTCTTTTCTCCCTCTAGGAAATGATAATGAATAGTGTGTGTGTGTCTGTGTGTGTCTGTGTGTGTCTGTTTGTGTTTTCCCGCTGCCTTGACCACACTGCCTTCTTATGACAGTTCCATTATTTCAAAATAGTGTACTTACTTCTTATCTTGGTATTCTAGGCCCTGGCAGACACTGCGGTTGTCTAACAGAGGCCATTCCCAGGCTTTCTTCTATTCATCTTCATTACTGGCCCACTGGGCCTTCCATTAGAAAGAGAAAATGTCAGGTGTTTGTTTTCCCCACCCCCTCTTTGTTCCAGGGACCTTGTCATGTGACCCAGTCCTAGATAAGTGGATCTTTGAGGACGGCTTCTGAGTCTCCTGGGAAAACTGCCACTTTATTGTCTTGAGATAGATGAGAACATGTTGTTTGACACTGTAGCAGCCATTCTGTGATCATGGGGAGATAAGCCAAGGTGAGGGAAGAGGGTTCTTAATCTTATCATTTAACTGCTAGTTAGCCACTGCTGGAAATGCCCTGCTTCTGCTTATGTGACACAATGAGGCTTCACATATGTTCACTCACTTTACTTTTAAATCCTTTTACTTGAGCCCAAAAGCTCCCTAACTGATACTAAAGTCTAATGCTGTCCACGTGGCTTTTCAGCCTCGTCTTCCATCCCTGTTCTTTGGTATATCTCTAAGTGAAGCATGTCTTCTTCCTGTTTTGCCTGCTGCATCTAAGGCATCTCTGGGCTCCTCAAATTGGTGATCTTTCAGATATGCTTTAAAGTTTGTATTAAATGCCCCTGCCTCGTAACTCTCCCAAGTAGAACTCAGGTTCATGTCCTGCTATTTTGAATGCCATAACTGTGGCATTTCTACAGGATTCTCTGTCCTCTTGTTAACTGCTCCCCACAGCATTATGAGCATCTCTGTGGAAAAAGCCTGCTTCCCATCAGAGTCTTTCCTGGCATTGCACCTAATGCAGCAGGAACTTAGTACAGATTATTGAGAGCATGAAAACACTGCTTCTAGGGGGCCAGGTAGTAGTGCAGTGGGTTAAGTGCACATGGTGCTAAGTGAAAGGATCCCGGTTCAAGCCCCCGGCTCCCCACCTTCAGGGGGGTCGCTTCACAAGCGATGAAGCAAGTCTACAGGTGTCTATATTTCTTTCCCCTTTTCTGTCTTTCCCTCCTCTCTTGATTTCTCTCTGTCCTATCCAACAACAACAGCAATAATAACAACAACAACGAGAACAACAAAATGGGGGGAGGCCTCCAGGAGCAGTGAATTCATAGTGCAGGCACCAAGCCCAGCAATAACCCTGGAGGCAAAAACAAAAACAAAAAAGACACTGCTTCCTTCATCTCTTCCAGCCCTTGGCTCTCCTGACAATCCAGCTCAGCTGGGCAAGAAAGTGGCACAGCTCTCAATCTGCAGGGAAAAGGATATCCAAGGTCACTTGGCTGAATTGGGGGAGCAAGGACTCCAGTGTAGATGCCCTGACTGCTGCCCAAGGATTTTTCCAGAACCGAGTTGACAAACTGGGTGTGTTCCAGAGCTGGCATGACAGCTGTCTAAAATGACGTGACAGTGCAAAAGGCAGGAGCTGAGGGTGCAGAGAGAGCTGTCAGATGATGAACGATGCTGCCTGCCTGCCAGCCACTGGGGAGCCCAGGGAGTTGTAAGGGGGAAAATGTGCTCAGTACCAGAAAGGGGTCTAGGATCCCTCCTCTAAGCATATTTGCCACCAGTCCATGCTGAGCCAGGCCTCACACTGAGAAGAAAAAAATATGTACCAGGAGCTGGTGGACTCAGAACTTCCTCAGGTACTCTATAGGAAATAAGTTTGCAGAGGATTGCTGCTTTGGCCATGGTGGTGGAGCGGAGAGGAGACAGAATAGTGTCAAGAACCTTTTTTATTTCTGGGTCCACTCCTGCTCCTCTAAAGTTGACTATAGTTTTCAGTAAGTGAGTGACTGACTGCTGAGCCCCAGTAGAGCTCTATGGAGCTAGAATCTTGAGTACAGAGCTGCTGTAACCGCACACACAGCCTTTCTAGGCTTGGCCCTACTGGGATCCTGTAAAAGCAGTCTCTGCAGGCTGTCTGTCCTCCAGCTGTAGACAGAGGTTTGCCTTCCCTTTTGTTTTTTGTTTGTTTTTGTTTTGCCTCTAGGGTTATTAAGAATTCACTGCTCCTGGCAGCCTTTTTTTTTTTTTTTTTCATTTTATTGGATAGGACAGAGAGAAATTGAGAGGGGAGGAGGAGATAGAAAGGGAGAGAGAAAGAGACGCACCTGCAGATCTGCTTTACCATTTATGAAGCATCCCCTCTGCAGATGGGAAGCTGGAGGCTTGAACCTGGATCCTTGTGCGAGTCCTTATTCTTCATACTCTGTGCACTTACTGGGTGCACTACTTCCTGGCCCCAAAGGTTTGCCTTCCTTAGATCTGAGCATACCAGGCCATGTGAGAATGTAGGAAATGGGGGTAGGATGGGGGTGAATGTGAAAGTAGGAGAGGGGCTCAGAAACTTCATGTAGAAATTTTTAAAAATTTACTTACCAGATCTTTAAAAAAATTGCTCAAGAATATCTCTTGGTTGAAAAAAAAAGAAAGAAATATTCCAGACATTTCTAATGTATCTCTAAACTACCTCTTCCCCTGAATAATTTTCTATCCCCAGAGGTAGCCAGTTCAGCTAGATTTTTTTAAAAATAAAAATATATACGCCATAAACAATTCAGCCAACACCAGATGTCTAAGATGAAACCTCTCCTTCCCCCAAATAATCATTATTAATCATTTTCCAGTACTCCTCTGACTCTTTTAAAATTCATATACAGGCACAAGATACTCAGTGTTTCCTCACAAAATGAATATTCATTCTTTTTCTATAAAAATGAGGTGCTGCAGCCCTGCCTCTTGGTGTTTTACTGAATGCTCCCAGAGGTTTCTCCTTGAACACTCAAAGTGACCCACCTTGTTTCACCTACTCCCCAGGGTGGACCACTGAGTGTTTTACTGTTTCCCTGGCAACTGGGAAGGAGCATATGGACCCTAGTTGCCACTGTGCTGTGTATGGGTGCGGGTGTCCATGAGAGCTATTTACCAGGCCCTGACTGGTTCTACCACTACCTGACTGTGGATGACCACAGATGAGTTACCTCTCTCAAGTTCCTCTTCTGGAGTTAGGATATGAAGTGAGAGGTAGAGTAGACCTAGTTCCTTCCAGCTTTCTGAAGGATGGGGAGGGCATCACAGCTGTTTCGCTGCCTTTCCCAGCAGGTGGCCACAACCTGGAAATTTGGGCCCACAGGTTCTGTGCCAGAAACTCCAGCCCAGATCCCAGGAAGGGCACCACTGTGCCCACCCCCTTCACTTCATCCCTCCATCAGGTATTCTGATACCCTGATTCCCAAAGTAATATCACAGCTGCGGGAATCTTGACATCAGCAAAGCTCAGCAAAGGGGTCTCAAGTACACCCACCACCCATGCACCACCCCAGCTAGGGCAGGAGAGAGCATCACAAGCCAGATTTGAGGTTCCTGCACTTCTCCTCCCTCTGCTGCTACTGCTGCTGGTTCAGAAAATAAACACTTTCCTCACCAAGAAAAAAAAAAGACAATAAAAATTTAATATTCCTGGGATGTCTGTTTTCTCAAACAGGAGGCAGCAGTTGCTAGAGCTAAGTTTGGCAGAGGTAGGAAAGGGCTTTTTCTCCACATTAGCATTTTCACTTTTTTCCCAGGAGGTACCTCCAGTTAAAATACATTCCTGGAAGGTGATTTTCATGTGCTTTGCTGGCCATTAAAGTTGCTGCTTGCTGGTGTTTCCTTTGCCTGTTTGCCTTGTTTATTTGTAAAGACTGCTGGGGGTGGGGGGTGTGGAGCATGAATGACAGGGTGTGATGGTAGGGGTCAGGCAAGTGACATGTTACACAAGATCAAGAAGAGCTGCCCCAGGAACTGGGAGCCAGAAAGGTCACTCCATTGGAGAGGTCAAACTCTACCCCATTGGCTACAAGAACCTGGCTGTATATACTGACAAACTTTCTGCACAGTGTAGCAGTATAGTCAAGATATTTTCTCACTTCCCTTCCCTCTTTTGCACCCTTCCCTGGGATACTTTTGGAAGAGATGGTCCATTAAACAAGAAACTTTATATAATAAGAAGGAAAGGACCACCTTCTGGGCAGTGCCCAGGCCCATCACTGGCCTTTCTTTCCTGAAAGTTGCCACTCTTCTCCCATGTTGCTCCACAAGCAACACCAAGACTGAGCTGGGGACCACCAGCAAGAATCTGGCCCAGGAAATGGGGTGCAAACCTCAGGTGTCTCTGGGGAGAGGATGAGTATAGAGGTGAATTTAGGATTTAGGAACATGCCAAGACTCTTGTTGTGCAGGCTGGTCAACCAATAATGGCAGCTCACAGAGGCCATTCCAGACTCAGGGAGACTACCCCAGTGTGTGGCCAGCACTACATGACCCATCATGGTGCTCTTGTGGGATGAAAATGTAGCCTAGGGGGTCGGGCGGTGGCGCAGTGGGTTAAGCGCACGTGGCGCAAAGTGCAGGGACTGGCATAAGGATCCCAGTTCGAGGCCCCGTCCCCCAACCTGCAGGGGAGTCGCTTCACAGGTGGTGGAGCATTCTGCAGATGTCTATCTTTCTCTCTCTCTCTCTGTCTTCCCCTCCTCTCTCCATTTCTCTCTGTCCTAACAACGAACAACATCAACAATGGCAATAATAATAACCACAACGAGGCTACAACAAGGGCAACAAAAGGGGGGAAAAACATGGCCTCCAGGAGCGGTGGATTCATGGTGCAGGCACCAAGCCCAGCAATAACCCTGGAGGAAAAAAAAAAAAAAGGAAAAGGAAAGAAAGAAAATGTAGCCTAGACATTGCCTCCATCCCTTGACCTCCAGAGTGACTGCCTGGAACCTCTCTCTGTCCCCCTCTCAGCATGGGGGCAATATCCAAGACCCTTCCCTCAGGGCAGTTTGGGGCTGCCTGCCTTTGACCAACTCTGCCTCCCAGGCTCTGAGAACCTCTACTGAGTGTCAGCCTCCTGATGAAGATCCAGGAGCTTCACAGAAGGTCTGACACTTTAGTTTCTGCAGTTCTGTTCACCTCTGGTCACTCTCTTTCTGACTCAGCTCCTCCCTGCAATCTTGGCTCCTGAGCAGTCTTCCTCTATTATGCAGAGCAGTTGAGCATTAGGCCAACAACCCTAAATGCAACCCACCTCTGGCAGTGGTCTCCAACTCATCAATACTCTACACACAAATTTTTACCTTACATAGGATATACCCCTGGGGATGTTCAACTCTATACAAATGGCTTGGCTTCCTTCCACCCATGGAACCAAATGAGACATACCTGTCAATTAGGAAAACACAACTGGAAAAAGAAGAAAATGGTATATTACATACAGACCTTCAAGCACATGAACTCAGAGCTTTAGCTAACACTGCCATGGACTAGGGTGGACTTGTGGAAACAAGAGAACTGAACACAGACTCCTTGACTGTACAGAGGATGAAAACACTAAGTAGCTGTCTAGGTTCCTCAGTGGACTTATCCTCACTGCTCCCCCCACCCCTATCCCACATACACACCCCTGAGAAAGAATGAGCTTAGGAGGGGGCCGGGCAGTAACGCACCTCCTTAGGCACACATAGCGCCCAGCACAAGGACCCGCTCAAGGATCCCGGTTCAAGCCCCCCCCCTTCCCACCAGCAGGGGTGTCACCTAGCAAGAATGAGCTTAGGAAATGGATTCAACACACAGGGGACAGGCCAACAAGACCTGACTGAGGATCATCTCACCTCTTTGGATCGAAGGGAGACAGCTGTCCAATGATGAGAAATTGGACACCATTAGGCATGAAAAGCCAGGTTCCACTCATGGGCCAAGTGGGGTAGTAGCCTGAGATTCTGTTTGCTCTTGATTTTGTGCCTTATTGAGGTTACAGTAGTTTATAACAGTATACGTTTCAGGTGTACCCATTAAATATTTGAAATCTGTGTACACTATGACATGATCACCATGCAAAGCCTGGTTTCTAACCATTACCATACAATTAATCCCCTTTACCCACTTCAACCACTTTCAACTTTTCCCTTCAGTAACCGCCTGTCTGTTCACTGTGTCTAAGATTTCGTTTCTGTTTTGCTTGTTTGTGAGCTCTGTTTATCTTCTACAAGTGGGTGAAGTCATAGGGTGTTCATCTTTCTCCTGAGTTACTTCATTTTGTGGGAATCTTGTGGTGAGACAGAACTGGCTACATGTCGCCTAGGACTTGCCACACCTCACCCAGATGGCTTCTGAGATCCTGCTCCTGCACTCTTTTCATCAATTTCTCTGGTCAGAGCTGCATCTGGGGATGGAGGCTTGAACAGGGTCCACTCTGATGGTGGAGGCAAGGATCTTTTGGTTCCAAGCATCTGCTCCCCACATTCTTTTTTTCTTGGGACCTCATTGTCTAAAGGAGAATCTGCAGCTCTGCAAGAGTCCAGGCAAGCATACCTTCCAGCTGTCTCCCACTGTCCCCTCCCCTCCTCCTAGACCATTAGGAATGGCAGGACAAGTATGTAAGAGTCAGCCCTGGCAGCTGTCAAAGCTGTCTCTCCTCATTCCCTGAGCACATGTCTTAATGAGAGCCCATTAAGCCTTCTTTTATCACCGCATAATTATTGCCATTAAAGGGGCTTTGTTCTCTTTAGTTTGAAAATAAAAGTTCTAACTCCTCAAAGCAAGAAATAAGTACACCAGTGTGAGGTGCAGGGGCCAGGTGCAGGACCCAGGCTGGGTGGAGGCTTCTGGCATGGGGCTCCTGTGTCCCTGGTCCCCTGCTGATTTTGTCAGTGCAAGCACCTGGGAAAGTTACTACTGTGGGGATCCATTACTACATTTGGGATCCCCTCTCCTTTTCTGGCCCCTGCAGCTGTTATCACCCAACCACCTCTACCCTTCAGCTTTGAACCAGTGCTGGCACTGTTATATACCCTTGACAGTGAGATGACAGGGCAGAGGTAGATAGCACAATAGTTATGCAAAGAGACTTTCACGTCTGAGGTTTCAAGGTCCCATGTTCAATCCCCCACACCAAGCCAGAGCTGAGCAGTGGTAAAAATAAACAAAATTCTTTAAAAGAAAGAAGAGAAAAGAAAAGTGGTGTAAGGATCCCCTGCTGGTGGGGAGCCACTTCACAGGTGGTGAAGCAGGTCTGCAGGTGCCTGTCTTTCTCTCCCCCTCTCTGTCTTCCCCATCTCTCTCCATTTCTCTGTGTCCTATCCAATGACAGCAACAACAACAATAATAATAATAACCATAACAATGATAAAAAGAAAAACAACAAGGGCAACTAAAAGAGAAAAAATGGTCTCCAGGAGCAGTGGATTTGTGGTGCAGGCACCGAGCCCCAGTAATAACCCTGGAGGCAAAAAAAATTTACTTTGGCATACTGCACCAAAGTAAAAGATTCTGGGGTGGGCAAGTGGGGAGAATACAGATCCAAAAAGATGACAGAGGACCTAGTGGGGGTTTTATTGTTATATGAAAAACTCAGAAATGTTATGCATGTACAAACTATTATATTTACTGTCTAATGGAAAACATTAAGTCTTCAATAAAGAAATTTAAAAAAAGAAAAGAAAAGAAAAGTGACAGTGAAGTGACAGGGGTCATTAAATGACCTTCCCAGGTAATGGTCAGGTAAGGGGAGTACTAACAGTAAGAATTGTCATTTCTTTTTCCTTCACATACTTTATTTCAGTTAACACAAGGCCTGCAGAAAAGGCAATCTCTTGTTTTATGGTAAGGTTCAGAGATGCTAGAGACGTGTCCCAGTTCACCAGCTCCTGTGTGAATGGCTAGGATTTGAACATAGGTTTTTTTTCAATTTTTTTTTGTATTTATATATTTATTTCCTTTTTTGTTGCCCTTGTTGTTTAATTGTTGTAGTTATTATTGATGTCATTGTTGCTGGACAGGACAAAGAGAAATGGAGAGAGGAGGGGAAGACAGAGAGGGGGAGAGAAAGACAGATACCTGCAGACCTTCTTCACCACTTGTGAAGTGACTCCCCTGCAGGTGGGGAGCCGGGGGCTTGAACTGGGATCCTTCGGCTAGTCCTTGTGCTTTGTGCCACGTGCATTTAACCTGCTGTGCTACGACCCAACTCCCCCCCCCTTTTTAAAAAATAGAGAGAGACAGAAAACAACTGAGAGGGAAGAGGAGGTAGAGAAGAAAAGAGAGATGCCTTTCCAGAGGTCTACCCCACTAGGAAAATATAGAAACAGGCTGGGGGTATGGATTGACCTGCCAATGACCGTGTCTATCAGAGAAGCAATTAAAGAAGCCCGAACTCCTACCTTCTGCTCCCCAAAGACAGTTTCAATCTGTCCTCCCAGAGGGGAAGAAGTGATAAAAGGTAGGGGGTAAGAGAGCTCTGAACTCCAGCTCCATCAGGACATGAAGAGAGAGGAGGAAAAAGGGACGGGCATTTGGATGTAGTAACAGGGTCATGAGTGACTTAGAGGGGAAGAGAGAACTGGACCTGGAAGGAAAAGGGAGCAGTTAGGTACAAATCTAGACGGATTGTTGTAAAGATGATAGTTAGCCCATGTCTCTGCAACCTTAGGAGAACTGCAGTGGCTTGCAAAGGAGGAATTGGGGATTCAGAACGCTGGTGGTGAGAATGGTGTGGAATTATACCCCTGTTGACTTGTAGTTTTGTAAATCAATATTAAATCACTAATAAAATTTTTTAAAGATAAAGAAAGAAAGAGAGACAGCTGCAGCATTGTTTCATCACTCATGAATCTTTTCCCTAGCAGGTGGAAGTAGGAACTCGAACCCGGGTCTTATTTTTTTCTTCACCAAAGCACTGATCAGCTCTGCCTTATGGTGTGGGGGATTGAACCTGGGACTTTGGAACCTCAGGCATGAGAACCTCTTTGCATAACCATTATGCTATCTACCCCTGCCCAGAACCGGGGTACTTATGCACTATAATGTGTGCACTCAACCAGGTGTGCCACCTGGTAACCTTGAATCTAGATTTATTTGCCTGTAGCTACTCAGTATGTCCTTTCTGTCACCCAGGATCATGCCTGAGCCAGGTCAGGGTCCTCAAGGTGCTCAGGGACACTGTGCTGCACCAGGATCACAATGAATAGCTTATACCCCAACTGCATGCAGGCACTGGCAGTGAGATGTGAGCTGAAACAGGAGTCATCTCCAGAGGAGTTCCCCAAAGTGAAGGAGACTCTTAAATACACTGGGAAAGGCTGAAGTGACCTTCAGCTGCACCCTGCCCTGAGGAGCCATGGGCACCATGTCGGCAGAACATAGCAAGCAGAGAAGCAGGATAAGGCAGCCAAAGCCACAAGCAGACCTTGGCAAAGGCGCAGAGGTGCAGAGGGAGAGGGGCATTTGGGAACTGGTAAAGGAAAGAGAAGTGACTCTGGTGCCTGGTGTTAGGGAGGAGCTGAGAGGAAATTGTCCCTCTGGTAGCGACTCCCTACTTCCCTATGGGGCTTCAAGTAGCTCCTTACCCACATCCAGGGATGGATGGGTACTTCTGGGCCAGCCAGTGTTCTAACGTGTAAAAACTCCTCCAGCCTTTTTCATGAGGCAGCCTGAGGGAGAGGGAGGAACTCAGAGTCCACTCCATAAAGTGGCCTTTCTGTCTTGTCTATTTTCTGCTTGGAAAAATAAAGGCTCCCACACCCAAAGCTCTAAAGGCAGTCATGAGAACCAAAGAAGATAATAAGACCAGCCTTATAAAGTGAGTGCTTAGAAAATGTAAAGGCAAAAGGCTAGAATGCTAGGGATGAAGGGCCTCTGGGCTAGTCTAGTATCCAGCCTTCATTTTACAGGAAAAAAAAACCAAAAAACAAGTGATCATAGATTACACCCAAATGAGCCCGTGAATTTCAGTAGAGAAAGACTTTATCTTTCTCTTTCAGACTGGAAACTTTTTTTTCACCTTCTTCGCTTGTCTTTTTCCCTAACTATTTCTTCTCTTCCTGCCATGCTGTTAGAGGTCACACCCTTAGAACGGTTTCTTGGATGTTGTTAATATACTCATGCCCTTTTAAGTAGGCTCTAAACTGGTCTCAATCATTCATACCTCAATATGAATTTGTTTGATCAGGTATTTCCCCACTGAACAAACAACAGTAAAGGTCATTGATGAAATGAGGAATTTTGATAAAGGGGCAGAGAAAAAGGATAATTGTGGATTATTTTCCCAGGGAAAGTAAGCTTAAATGGACTCAAGACAACTGTCATGATGCAAAGAAGTTTCCCATTATCTATAAAATGGCATCAGTGAATTGGCCAAATCAGATTAACTTCTAGGCTGATGTTCTGGCTTTCTCCCCAGGACAAGAAGAGGGTCCCAGGAAGGGGGTGGGCAGTCTTGCAGGAATTTTCTCCTGTCCAGAGATCTAGTTCATAAAGGACCTCTGGTTCTTCCATCTCTTGAGTCAAGACCTGTTGCAGTTCTCCCTGAAGGCAGAAAAACAGGGTCCAGCAGGAACCCGTGGCAGAGGGAAATTCCTGCCTTGTAAGTAGAGCAGGAAGTGGACTGAACCTCCACTCAACTCCATCTCCAGCTTGTAACAGCCCCTTCTCTGGAGTAGGACTCAATTGACTGTGACAAGCATAAACATCTGCTCTCTTTATGAGCCCTGCACAGCTAACAGACCTCTTGTCATGTCCGTTATTTCTTTCTTTTATGCTAATAATGCACAAAGTGCATACAATGCATAAAAGTGTACTTATGAAAGTACAGTAACATACAATGAAGTCACAAATCTTTTTTAAATATTTATTTATTCCCTTTTGTTGCCCTTGTTGTTTTATTGTTGTAGTTATTATTGTTGTTGTTATTGATGTAGTCATTGTTGGATAGGACAGAGAGAAATGGAGAGAGGAGGGGAAGACAGAGAAGGCAAAAGAAAGATAGACACCTGAAGACCTGCTTCACTGCTTCTGAAGCAACTCCCTTGCAGGTGGAGAGCCGGGGGCTCGAACCGGGATCCTAACCCAGGTCCTTATGCTTCGTGACACCTGTGCTTAAACGGCTGTGCTACCGCCTGACTCCCGAAGTCACAAATCTTAACTGTACAAGTCAATAAAGCACTGCAAATGCCTACACCTTTGTACACATCTCTCGGTTCAAGATAAGAAGAACCTTGCAGAAGCAAAATGTGTCTTTTTCAGTCCCTGCATTACTGGGTTATTGGAAAAGTCCTGATGCAGTTTTACATAGGAAAACACATGATGGGGGGAGGGCAGTGGCACATCTGGTTAAGCACACACATTACAGTGCTCAAGGACCCAGGTTCAGGGCCCTGGTCTTCATAAGTAGAGAAGCAGGGCTGCAGGTATCTCTCTATCTCTTTCCCTCTCTATCTTCCCCTCTCAGTTTCTCTGTCTCTATACAATAATAAAAAATAAATAGAAGATTTAAAAAGAGTGAAAAGTACAGAAAAGAAAAACACATGAGGGTTGGGTGGTAGCGCACCTGGTTGAACACATATGTTACAACACACAAGGGAAAAGCTTCAGCAGTGGTGAGTCAGTGCTACAGGTTGGTCTCTCTCTCCCTCCCTCCCTCTCCCAATCTCCCTTTTTCCTCTCAATGTCTCTATCTGTATCCAATAAATAAATAAGCAAACAAATAGAAAAAAGAAAGAGACAAAATATGTTATGACTTTCCCAACAATCCAAGCCTACTGTAACAAAACAAACAAACAAAAAAAAACTCATGTCAAGAGCAGAACACATAACCATTATTTATTTTCTAGATGCTTTGGGGTAGAAAGATCACTCCCACTTATTGACTATTCAGCTTAGACATTTGTTTCCCACTTTCCAGACCTTCCCCACCACCACCACCACCACCACCACCATGAAGACAGGTCAGAACACAAGTAGCAGGTGCATGAGTAATAAAGAGAGTGCTCACTTCCAAGTTCATGACCCCCATTGACCACAGGCAAGTATGGGCTGGGTTATGTGCTGCTCCTTAAAGGTGGGAAAGCTTTCCTGCTGCTCTATTGGGAAATATGCTCTCCTCCTCAGAAAAAGGTCTGTGGTTCAAACCAGTGATCAAGGCCACCAGTGGCTCCTGAGAATATATAGGAAAAAGTATGGCAGTCATACGATCTTCTCTAAATTTCACTTCTACCATTTACCAGACCTGTCACCTTGGACAATCAGCCTTTTGAAGTTTCTTTCCTCCTCAGGGAAAAAAAGCGATAATGATGACACTTAAGATGAGGTGATGAGCTTGAAGAAATCATGTTAAGTGAAATAAGTCAGAAACAGAAGGATGAATATGGGATGATCTCACTCTCAGGCAGAAGTTGGAAAGCAAGACCAGAAGAGAAGATACTAAGCAGAACTTGGACTACCAAAGTAAAAGACTTTGCACCAAAGTAAAAGACTCTGGGGTGGGGGGAGGGAGTACAGGTCTTGGAAAAGGATGACAGAGGGCCTAGTGGGGGTTATATTGTTATGTGGAAAACTGAGAAATGTTATGCATGTACAAGATATTGTATTTACTGTTGACTGTAAAGCATTAATCCCCCAATAAAGAATTTTTTTAAAACGCCAGAGATGAGCAGTGCTTTAGTCTCTCTCAAATAAAAAAAAAGAAAAAGAAGAAAAAGATGAGGTGGTGAGTATGATGCTCACACAGCACAGACAGGTGTTCAGTGGTACCCATTGTCTAGTTCCCTCCACTCTCTCCCTTCACACCCATACAAGGAGTAACCAAAACCCACAGACCCTCCATCAGTGATCTTTGAAAAATCAGGGTGGCAAAAAAGGTGCCAACAATAAGTGATAAGTTAATGCTGTGCCCATTTTCAAAGAAAGGACTCGGGAACCTGCATGCAGATAAAGTTGGGTATTATCTCTAGGGATATTCATATTCTTAAATTCTTCATCAACTTTAGTTACAAGCTGGGAAACAGCACCAACAGACTCTTCTAGAGGGAAGCAGTGGTCACTAATATGCAGAGCTCCTCAGTTGGTCGTGATGACCTGGCCCCATTTCCCTCTTTGATATCTGACTGGCATTGAGAAAAGGATATTAAAAGCACAGCATTGTATGGTGTGTGTGTGTGTGTGTGTGTGTGTGTGTGTGTGAGAGAGAGAGAGAGAGAGAGAGAGAGAGAGGGAGAGAGATCAAGGCCTTGTTCCTGAACAATTCACTGTTCCCTGGCCAACTTTTTCTTTCTTTTTAATTTTAGATAAAGAAAGACAGTGAGAGGCTGGGTGGTGGACCTGGTTGAGTGCACATGTTACAATGCACAAGGACCCCAGTTTGAGCCTCTGGTCCCCACCTGCAGGGGGAAAGCTTCATAAGTGGTGAAGCAGTGCTGCAGGTGTCTTTCTCCTTCTCTCTCTGTCTCCCTCTTCCTCTCAATTTCTGGCTGTCTCTGTCAAATAAATAAATAAAGATTTAAAAAAATTAAAAAGAAAGAAAGAGTGAAAAGTCAGAGAAAGAGAGAGAGAGAGAAAGAAAGAGAGAATCATCACAGTAGCTCTCTGCCATCTGTGGGGCTTCTTCAGGTGCCATAGTGCTCCCATGTAGTGCCAGGGTTTGATCCCAGGGTTTCATGGATGGTGAGGTAAGAATTCTTGCATGTAAGCCAGATCCTTGACCTAAAAACTTTATTTTTCCTTTAATCTGACAAACTATCTCAAGATGCCCTATATGTGATATAACTAGGCTACATAGCACAGTAGTACCTTTTTCTTGATGAATGAACAAGCATTCACAGAGTGAATCTCAAGCATAGGGCTCTGGTCTATTCCCCCCCCCCACACACACACACACAAACAAACCTTGGCAGTGAGTTAGTCATAGTAAACACATTAAGCTACATGAAGGGTTGAACTGGCTGGAAAGGATAGTAATATAGTCTTGAATATCATTAAATTTGGAAACAGATTCCAAAGTAACCCAAGAATGTAGAGCAGGGTGCTCTCTCAGACCTCACTAGTGATACACTAAGAGGATACAGATACTTTGGGAAAGATCTGTCAGTCTCTTACAAAGTTAAATATACAGCTACTTTTGGGCCACCAATTCCAATATAAATATTTACCCTTGGGAAATAAAGACATATGTTCACACAGAAGTTCATCACAGATGTTCTTAGCAGGTTTATTCATAACAACCCTCAACTAGAAATAGTCCAGGTGTCCCTCCACAGAACAGATGAATACACTATGATATTACCAGTAAGAAAAAAGGTTACTCAGTAATAAAAAGGAGCAAACTACAGAAAGGTGCAATAATCTGGGCAGATCTCAAAATGATTTTATCAATTTTAAAAATCTTATCCTGTAAATTTACTTTATCTTACTGCAAACCCCTTTGAGAGGACTAAGATGGACCTGGGGTTAGGTGTGAGGGGATGAAAATACTCTTTGTTTTCATAGCAGCTTAGGAAGATGGGTATTTGCATTTGTCAAAACTTATGACTTGTGTATTTAGTGGGGCCAAAATGTAGTCTTACCATGGCCACAGTCCATGTTTGGACCCCAGTACTGCATGGATATACCATGGCACTGGGGAAAGTTCCAATGTTGTAGTCTCTCTGTCTCACTCTCTTTAATTTTCTTTATCTGAATGAGAAGTCAGCTTTGTGGGGAATGTTATGCATGTACAAACTATTGTATTTACTGTTGAATGTAAAACATTAATTCCCCAATATGAAATAAATTTTTTTTAAAAAATTAAATTTAAAAAATTATTTTAAAAAGTCAGCTTTGGAGCAGTGAAATCATACTTGCATAAGGTCCCACCAGAGCGTCTGTGTGAGTGCATGCATGCGTGCACTAAAATGTATGAAGCCCAGGGGAAATACTGATGTCTGTGACTTCCTTTGAAAGCCATCAAATAATAATAATCCAGATTAGCAAATGGGTAAAATGATACATAGGCAGATAGGCGATAATATAAGTACACTAAAGTGTTAATTGTAGAATCTAGGTATAAAATATGTAGGTGTTCACTGTACAATTCTTTCAGCCTTTCTGCATGGCAGAAAATTCCATTAAAAATGTAGAAATCAAGCCAATAAGATAGAAGATAGGTGAGAGTCAGAGGGGTGAAATTCAGTACCAGTGAAGATGAGTGGTCTCTGCAGGTCTACTAAGTGCACCTTTGCCTGTGCAGGAATGAGAAAACCAGCCTCATCAGCTATTCTTCTTCACCAGCAATGAGTCTCAGCCAAGGTTACTTTAAGTGTGTGTGTTGCCACTGTCAGAGAGGCTGAATTAATGTCTGTTTCCATAGTCCCTGCTTAGGGAAGGCCTCCAGTCCTTCTTCACACTCTCACACTCTCTTGAGACTGGAGAGCTCACTTCAAAGATGGTTTCCTTCATTTTAGAGAACACAGGAGAAGACTCACTCTGAACAGCTCCAGAGAGCAGTGGGGTGGAGTGAGAGGGATAGCATCCAATGGACCAGCTTTCAGTCACCACAAGAAAAACTCTCTCACAAAAAACGACCACCCAGCCATGAGGAGTAAAGGAAATACACATTACCTAGGCACCTCCATGGGCTCAGCATTTTACCTGGTACTTGAAAATACTGCATTCCTTCCTCCCTAGTTGTCTGATAATACTGGGGCCAGCTGCCCATACAGCAGTGAGTTCCTACCCCTGAAAGGGTGTAAGCAAAGCCTGAGGGCCTTGTGACAGTGCTATCACATGCATTGGGAAGAAGAGGTCAAACTAGGTGTGACTCCCCTAAGGATACCCTCAGGAAGGATACCTAGGCAAGAGGTCTGTGCCCCTTTGCTCCTGTTAGATATTCACAGCTGCCAGCTGGGCTGCTATATGGCCAGGGTTCCAAACAAGCGTTACTTGTTCTGGGAGAGGCACCAGGAGGAAACCCTTCAATTTTAGGCACCTACCCAGGGCTAAAACCTTGAGTGCTGGCCAGAACTGTTACTGACCATCCCTGTGACCTTGGGCATGAACCTAGCTACAGGAAAGGGATGCTGAACTAGCACACTCAAGTGATGAAGCAGCCAGGTTTGGCCTTCATTTTCAGGACTCTGGGTGCCTCTGCCATGACCACATGCTGAGCACATAGGCCAGTTATCCAGTGCAGACCCAACCACAGGGTCCGGTAATCACACCCTCACTGTGAGCCTACAGCAAGTAGAGAGACTAACTATTCTCTCCTTGTTGACTTGCTTGCCAAAGGAATTATATCATCTGCCACTTCCTAACCCTCCTTATGAGACCCCCTCATCCTCTCCAGTTTGCAAAATGTAAGTTGACAGCTTCTATAGACTGTTGTCCCAGTCAGAGCAAGAGGAGGTCAGTTTTGTGCCAACCTGGGTGCTAGTCTGGAAAGGAATGCAAGTTAAAAGGGACCAGCCCACACCCTTCTACTGGGGTCTGCAGCCTTCCCTGGGACCACCCTGCCCAGCAGATGTCGTCGGATCATTGGCTGTAAAGCCAGCTCTCTGCTCTACCTCTCATTTAGGTGCTACTTCACCATTTACAAAGGAAGTTTCTTCAGGAGAGGTTCTCATAGCTTCCTTAGCAAGGAGGGGGACAGCTGGCTCGAGGCAAGGAACTGGGACTTGTGGAGCCCAGTGTACCACAGCTATCCTCCTTCCTACTTCACCAGTAGTCAGCTCTTGGGATACCCATAAGACTCTACCTGCCGTAGCTGCCAAATTCTGGGATCAATGTCCAGTGAACTCATGCATGCACCACACAGCATGAATTTCATAGGAAGCAGACGAGGTCAAACCGCCAAGGCATTCGCAGAGCCCTCCCTCTCTTATTGCCCTGAAGGGCCCTGACCCTCCAACCTAGCACAGCACAAAGCCAACAGCCTCCAGACTGGGCGGAAGAGGCCCGGCTCCAGGCTGACGGGCCAGGACCCAGAGACTGCAGATTTGCTCACGTCCGCACATTTTTGAGTATCCATAGTGCTTGGCTTACTGCAAGGGGCCAAGGCCTCCACCCCACCACTAGGGATGATGGCCTTCTGCACTTAGCCAGACATGGCCTAGGAATTCTGGCTGGCCTAACCTCGCAGCCCAACCTCAGTTGAGAGGCACGCAGAAAGCCACATCTTCCAAGCCCTCCCACCCCAGCCCTGCCCAGGCATAGTCATATGTCGTTTAAGAGCAAATCAATCATGACCCAGAAGGCTGCTTCCCTTTCTCACCCATCCCCAGTCACTACTACCACTCCTGCTTCACACCTATTAACACTCAAGAGCTCCAGACAAAGTGTCTTCCCCACTCCCCTGCTTTCTGTCTGAGTGCTGGAGTCAGGCAGAAGCCCCTGTTCACAGCCCAGCTTTGCCTGCAGGTCCTGTGAGGCTCCACATGTGGTATGTGTTTGACTTTTCCCTCCTTACCCTTCTTCCACCCGTCTCTCTAGGATGACATTGAACACCCCCATCGTACACTAAGATCTCTCCAGTGTGATTCAATGCTGCTTGTGCTTTCAGTTTACATGGCCGGTTTTATGTTATCACCTTTGTCCGAGAAGTGGATTTTTTATTCAACATTTTATTCGTAGATCTTGGTGTCTGTATGCCATCTTGTAGGTGACTTCTGAAAGTTACATGGCTCACTCTTAATACTGGACCACTCATTTAATCCTGCTGCCATAAATAACACTGAGGGAAACTTCCATGGAGGATTCCTACAGACCTATGGGGGAGCTCCCTGAAAGCAGGACTCTGGAGATGGGGGAGAGTAATATGCAGAGCTGGGCATACTTATTCTCTGAGGGACTGGTGGTTTGCTCACAGAGCTATCTACACTCCCAACAGCTGAAGTGATGAGAGGAGAAAGGATACTTATGTCTGAAAAGGGGCTTTGTACATCAGCAAGATAGCTCGTCAGGTGGGGCATGTGCAGGCTGTGCACTCGGCTCAGGCTTAAGCTGTGACTACTTACGAGAATTCCACGGCATCAGAGTCAACTGCAGTGCTCTGGTGTCTCCCCATCTCTGTGTGTCTGTCTCTCTATATGAAATAGGTTGGGAGTTGCGCAGCGGGTTAAGGGCACGTGGTACCAAGCATAAGGATCCCGGTTCGAGCCCCCAGCTCCCAACCTGCAGGGGAATCACTTCACAGGCGGTGAAGCAGGTCTGCAGGTGTCTATTTTTCTCTCCCCCTCTCTGTCTTCCCCTCCTCTCTCCATTTCTCTCTGTCCTATCCAACAACAGTGACATCAATAACAACAATAATAACTATGATAATAGAACAAGGGCAACAAAAGGGAATAAATAAATATTTAAATAATAATGATAATAATGAAATAGGTGGTGCAGAGCAGTGAAATCATGCTTGTGTAATGCCCCAGTGACAGAAAGAAACAGGGGGGTTGCTATTTACCAAAGTAGGGGCTGATACTGAAGATAAGGCTGGCTTAGGCTGCAGGAACTCAGAGTTGCTGTGGGCATACCTTCCAAGAAGATGTAAGAAATGAGAGGAGAGGAAGCAGAGTAAAATGTGAGCTGAGCCACTACATCAGGAAGTCAACTGAGGAATGGGAAACTGTTATTTGTTCTTCAGAGGCTGGGAAAATCTCTCCTCAGTATGACTAGCTTCTCAGAAGTGCTTGCTATTCCCATAATTCCTTATGTGAGTAACTTCTTAGTAACCTGTGAGTTAGTTGTATGGATCAGTCGCCAGTGTGGGAGCCAAACTGGGAAGAATAGCAGGCCCATAAACACCACAGGAGGGCTTCAGATCCCCCATAGATCAGGGGCTCCAGGGTTTATGACCATCCTATCTGATGTTACAAGGCTGTTGTGGGCACTGTTGTGGTTATAACGTTACAAGGCACCGGAGGACCCTTGTGAGACCAGTTTTGTGGGTTCCCTGTGCTGCTCCTGAGCTTCTTTGTTCCAAAAATGAATTATAAATGGTTTCACTACCCAGGATTCCTATGGTTATCCTGGGAAGCCTTCTCTCACAGTGTGCAGGATGTCCAGAGAGTTTCTGGATATCCAGTTCTCAGTGAATTCTCAGATGTCTTTTTACTTTCTTAGATGTCTGGTGAAGCACTTTTCCCCCTCTCCAGGGTTATTGCTGGGGCTTGGTGCCGGCACCATGAATCCACTGCTCCTGAAGGCCATTTTTTTTCCCTTTTGTTGCCCATGTTGTTTTATCTTTGTTGTGGTTATTATTGTTGTTGTCACTGATGTTGTTGTTGTTGGATAGGACAGAGAGAAATTGAGAGAAGAGGAGAAGACAGAAACAGGGAGAGAAAGATAGACACCTGCAGACCTGCTTCACAACTTGTGAAGCGACCCCCCTGCAAATGGGGAGCCAGGGGTTCAAACCGGGATCCTTATGCCAGTCTTTGCACTTCGCACCATGTGCGCTTAACCTGTTGCGTTACTGCCTGACCCCCATAAAGCACTTTTTTAAAAGATTTTTTAAATATTTATTTATTTATTCCCTTTTTTTGCCCTTGTTGTTTTAGTGTCATAGTTATTATTGTTGTTGTTATTTTTAAAATACTTATTTGTTTATTCCCTTTTGTTGCCCTTGTTTTATTGTTGTCATTGTTGGATAGGGCAGAGAGAAATGGAGAGAGGAGGGGAAGACAGAGAAGGGGAAAGAAAGATAGACACCAGCAGGCCTGCTTCACCGCTTGTGAAGCGACCTCCCTGCAGGTGGGGAGCTGGGGGCTCAAACTAGCATCCTTACGCCTGTCTTTGTGCTTTGCGCCACCTGTACTTAACCCAATGCACTACTGCCCAACTCCCCATGAAAGACTTTTTTAAAGAAGTTCTGTTTAGGGTGGCATATTATTATTATTTTGTAAACAAGTTATGCACATAAGTGAGCAGACTATTAAAATAATGAAGCAAAAAAAAATAGTAGAAAGTACTAAGGGCATTTTATGATAAGAAAAAAATTGAGGGCTAGGAAAAAAAAAAAAAAAAAAAAGAAGTTCTGTTTATCTGGTTCTTGCCCCCCTCACCTGTTGGCCACTTATACTCTTGATGTCATTGCTTAGAAACCATTGCCTAATCCATTTTCACATGATTTATAACTATGTTTATTTGTTAGAGTCTTGTAGTTTTCATATTGACATTTAAACATTTGATGCCTTTGGAGTTCATTTTAGATATGGCATAAGGTAGGGATCCAAATTCCTTCTCCTGTGTTTGGATATCTTGTATTTTTCAACACCATTGATTCATAACACTGTTCTTGGCACCGTTGTCAGTGATGTGGATTGTCTTGGCACGCTGTTGAAAATTAGTTGACCAGGGCTGGTAAGATAGCTCACCTGGTAGGGCACATACCATGTCATACATTTTTCCATGGTTTGTGATACTAGCATACCATATGGGAGTACTATGGCACAGGGGGCATCTTTGGTGCTACAGTGTGTCTGTGTGTCTGTTTGTCTGTCTGTCTGTCTCTATCTGGAAAAGACAGTCCTGAAACTATGAAAACATATGTTTGTGAGGCCTCAGCATGACCAAAACAATTTTATATAACACATAAGCAGCATAATATGTCATCATTACTTATGTATAGTTGGCCATACATGTGGGTGGATATTTCTAAATTCTAAATTACATTCCACTGAAGGAAATGAACTTTATGTCAGTAACACAAAGTCTTAGTTAATGAGGATTTGTATTAAGCTTTCCAATATGGAATCCTCCAACTTTGTTCTTTTTCCATATTGTTTTGGCTATTCTAGGTCCCTTACATTTTCATATGAATATCAAAATCACTTTGTTAGTTTTTCGGAGAAGCCAGCTGGAATGTTGATAGACATTAACTCTGTGGCTCAATTGGGGGGAGGTACTACACAATATTAAAAATATTAAATCTTTATGTACTGGGTAGAGTGCTGTCCTCAGTCACAGCTGACTAGCAGCTGAAAAAGCTGGGAATGGTTGGGGTAAGGAAGGTGACTGGCTCCTCTTGAGTCTGAATTGGGACCACTGGACTTAGGAACTGCTGTTCTTAGAAAGAGGGGAGAGGGAGAAAGAAAGAGAGCACACTGAAGCAGGCAGAGAAACTTCAGTAGACTGGGCTCTTGGGAATGAGGTAAAGGAAAGAGGAGGGGGAAAAAATGTGCTCTAGGTCAAGAAATCAATACCCTTAGAGTCCTGGAGCGACTTTGTTAGTTTCCAAAGCTGTTTTGCATGTAGGGCTTCAATCCACTTTATGACATCAGCCCTTGTCTGAGATATAAGAATACAAGTCTTATTTTATAGTCAAGAGAGCTATTTGTGGGTCCTGCTTTGTGCCAGGCCCTGTATGTGTATGTGTGTGTGTGGGGGGGGTGGCTATTGGCAGTCTCCAGTCTAGAGACAGACAGACAACTGAAAATAGTACAGTGAGGAAATACCTGGCCAGACAGAGTGTGTCTTCAGGTTGCAATGACAAGACGTGTGAGAGCTCAGCAAAGGCCCCCAGAGTGGTGAGCCTGAAAGAAGGCCAGGATAGAGAAGAGTGGAGAGCAAAGGGCTAGCATGTAGTTGATCTTCCATTACTGTGTGGTTATAAATGGAAACTTGACTATTTATAAAACTTTTTATCGTTATCTATTTGTTAGATATAGACAGATAGAAATTGAGAGGGAAATGAGTGACAAAAAGGGAGAGAGACAGAGAGAGACACCTGCAGACCTGCTTCATCACTTGCATAGCTTTCCCTTTGCAAGTGGGGACCAGGGGCTTGAACCCAGGTCCTTGAGCACTGTAACATATATGCTCAACCAGGTGCGCCACCACCCAGACCCTGGAAACTTGGCTTTTTTGTAGTAACCACAATAGACTATACAGATATCAAAATCTAACTCTGCACACCTGAAATTTCTTTTTCTTAAATTTAATTTTATTTGATATAACAGAGAAATTGAGAGGGGGAGGTAGAGAAAGGAGTGAAAGAGAAAGAGAGACCAGCAGTCCTGCTTTACCACTTATGAAGCTTTCCTCTTGCACATAGGGATAAAGGGCTTGAACCTGGGTCCTTGGGCATAGCAATACACATGCTTAACCATGGGCATCAGTCACCACCTGGCCCCACACCTGAAATTTCTATAGTAGTATAAACCATTATTGTTTCAATAAGATTTTTTCCCTTTTGTTGCCCTTGTTGTATAACATTGTTGTGGTTACTGATGTCGTCCTTGTTGGATAGGACAGAGAGAGATGGAGAGAGAAGGGGAAGACAGAGAAGGGGAGAGAAAGATAGACACCTGCAGACCTGCTTCACCGCTTGTGAAGTGACTCCCCTGCAGGTGGGGAGCCGGAGGCTCAAACTGGGATCTTTTTTATTTCATTTCTTTATTGGGGAATTAATGTTTTACATTCAACAGTAAATACAATAGTTTGTACATGCATAACATTTCCCAGTTTCCCATATAACAATACAACCCCCACTAGGTCCTCTGTCATCCTTCTTGGATCTATATTATCCCCACCCAACCACCCCAGAGTCTTTTACTTTGGTGCAATACGCCAATTCCAGTTCAGATTCTACTTGTGTTTTCTTTTCTGATCTTGTTTTTCAACTTCTGCCCGAGAGTGATATCATCCCATATTCATCCTTCTGTTTCTGACTTATTTCACTTAACATGAATTTTTCAAGGTCCATCCAAGATCGGCTGAAAAAGGTGAAGTCACCATTTTTTATAGCCGAGGAGTATTCCATATATATATACCACAACTTACTCAGCCACTCAGCTGTTGTTGGACACCTGGGTTGCTTCCAGGTTTTGGCTATTACAAATTGTGCTGCCAAGAACACATATGTACACAGATCGTTTTGGATGGGTGTGTTGGGTTCCTTAGGATATATCCCCAGGAGAGGAATTGCAGGATCATAGGGTAAATCCATTTCTAGCCTTCTGAGAGTTCTCCAGACTGTTCTCCAAAGAGGCTGGACCAATTTACATTCCCACCAGCAGTGCAGGAGGGTTCCTTTGACTCCACAACCTCTCCAGCATTTGCTGCTGTTACCTTTTCTGATGTATGACATTCTCACAGAAGTGAAGTGGTAATTTGATGTAGTCCCATAGGTTTATGCTTGTCTTAGTCTTCTTTGTAATTGGATTCATTTCATTGAAGATGTCTTTAAAATTTATGCAGAAAAGACTTCTGCCAATATTTTCCTCTAAGTATCTGACAGTTTGTGGTCTAACATCCAAGTCCTTGATCCACTTGGAATTTACTTTTGAATTTGGTGAAATATAGTGGTTCAGTTTCATTCTTCTGCATGTTTCAACTCATTTTTTCCAACACCATTTGTTGAAGAGACTCTGCTTTCCCCCATTTAATAGTCTGGGCATCTTTGTCAAAGATTAGATGTCCATAGGTGTGGGGCCTCATTTCTGGGCTCTCAGTTCTATTCCACTGGTCAGTGTGTCTATTCATGTTCCAGTACCAAGCAGTTTTGATGACAATGGCCCTATAATACAATTTGAGATCCGGGAGTGTGATGCCTCCGGTTCTGTTCTTTTTTCTCAAGATTGTTTTTGGCAATTCTAGGTCTTTTCTGGTTCCAGATAAACATTTGTAGCATTTATTCTATTCTCCTAAAAAATGTGCTTGGGATCTTGATGGGGATAGCATTAAATTTGTATATGGCTCTGGGTAGTATATTCATTTTGATGATGTTAATTCTTCCAACCCATGAACATGGAATATCTTTCCACTTCTTTGTGTCTTTTTCAATTTCCTTGAGTAGTGACTCATAATTTTCAGTATACAAGTCTTTCACTTCTTTGGTTAGGTTTATTCCTAGATATTTTATTGTTTTTGTTACTATGGTAAAAGTAATTGATTTCTGGATTTCAATTTCTTCTAACTTAGTGTTTGCATAGAGGAATACCAGTGACTTTTGAATGTTAATTTTGTAGCCTGACACCTTACTGTATTGCCTGATAATATCCAAAAGCTTCTTGCTGGATTCCTTAGGTTTTTCTATGTATACTATCATGTCATCTGCAAATAGGGAGAGTTAGACTTCTTCTCTTCCAATCTGAATCCCTTTAATTCCTTGGTCCTGCCTTATTGCTATGGCAAGAACTTCCAACACTATGTTGAATAGTAATGGTGATAGTGGGCAGCCCTGTCTAGTACCTGATCTGAGGGGAAATGCTTCCAGTTTTTCACCATTGAGTATGATGTTGGCTGTATGTTTGCTATATGTAGACTCCACTATCTTCAGAAATTTTCCATCTATTCCCATTTTTTGTAGTGTTTTGATCACAAAAGGGATGTTGGATTTTGTCAAAGGCTTTCTCTACATCTATTGATATGACCATGTGGTTTTTGGTCTTGCTTTTGTTGATGTGGTGGATCACATTGATTGATTTACGTATATTAAACCAACCTTTAATGCCTGGGATAAACCCCACTTGGTCATGATGAACAATCCTTTTAATATACTGCTGTATCCGGTTGGCTAGAATTTTGTTCAATATTTTCGCATCCATGTTCATCAGAGATATTGGTCTGTAATTTTCTTTTTTGGTTGTGTTCCTGTCTGCTTTTGGTATCAGAGTGATGTTGGCTTCATAGAGGCTGGAAGGGAGTATTCCAGTGTCTTCAATCTTCTGGAAGACTTTTAAAAGTAGAGGTATTAGTTCTTATTTGAAAGTTTTGTAGAATTCATTTGTAAAACCGTCTGGTCCAGGACTTTTATTTTTGGGGAGATTTTTGATAACTCTTTCAATTCCATTAGCTGTGATGAGCCTGTTCATATTATCCACTTCCTCTTTACTTAGTTTTGGAAGTTGGTAGGTATCTAGGAAATCATCCATTTCTTCCAAGTTCTCTAGCTTAGTGGCATATAGTTATTCATAGAAGCCTCGCATGATATGTTGAATTCTGCGGTGTCTGTTGTGATATCTCCTCCTTCATTTACTATCAGATTTATTTGGGTCTTCTCCCTTTTTTGTTTTGTGAGTCTGGCTAAAGGTTTGTCAATTTTGTTCACTCTTTTGAAGAACCAACATTTACTTTCGTTGATCTTTTGTATGGTTTTCTTATTTTCAATGTTATTGATTTCTGCCCTAACTTTAGTGGTTTCTGTCCTTCTGGTTGCTTTAGGGTTCCTTTGTTCTTCTTCTTCTAGGTCTTTAAGATGTGCAATCAGGCTGTTTACTTGTGCTTTTGCTTGTTTCCTAATGTGTGATTGTATGGGTATGAACTTCCCTTTCAGTACTGCCTTATCTGTGTCCCAAATATTTTGATAGCTTGTGTCTTCATTTTCATTGAACTCTCGAAACATTTTGATTTCTTCCTTGATTTCCTCTTTGACCCAGAAGTTGTTAAGAAGTGTACTGTTCAGCTTCCACATTTTGGGACTATTACTAATCTTTTGTTGATTGTTAAGTGTTAGTTCAATTCCACTGTGGTCTGAGAAGATGCTTGGGATGATTTCAATGCTCTTGAATTTGCTGATGCTGTCTTTGTGGCCTAACATATGGTCTATCCTTGAGAATGACCCATGTGGACTTGAGTAAAATTTGTATTCCAGTTTCTTGGGATGAATGACTCTGAAAATGTCCAATAGTTCTAATTTATCTATCTCTTCATTTAGCTCTATTATGTCTTTATTGATTTTCTGCCTGGATGATCTGTCAAGTTGAGAGAGTGTGTTGTTGAAGTCCCCTACTATGATTATGTTGCTGTTAATATATTGCTGTAGCTCTTTCAGTAGACGTTTGATGTATTTAGATGGCTTCTCATTGGGTCAAACCGGGATCTTTATGCCGGTCCTTGTGCTTTGTATCATGTGCGCTTAACCCACTGCACCACTGCCCGACTCCCTCAATAAGAATTTTTAAAACAAATAAATAAACTTGTCTCAAAAGTTATTGTGTGGGACAGGGGTAGATAGCATAACGGTTATGCAAACAGACTGTCACACCTGAGGCTCCAAAGTCCCAGGTTCAATCCCCTACACCACCATAAACCAGAGTTTTCAGTGCTTTGGTAAAAAAAAAAAAAAAAAAAAAATGTGTGTGTGTGTGTGTGTGTGTGTGTGTGTATGTGTGTGTGTGTGTGTGTGTGTGTGTGTGTTCCAGGGGAAAATAAACCTTTCTGGTGGGGAAAGGACCAGACAGAGGAAATGGTGTACAAGGGCCCAGTGCTGCTATCAAATATTTTCAGTCACTGAGACCTTCCTAGTACACTGACTGCCTGATGCTACTTCAAACTACCTTTCTCAGAGACAGTACCATTGTATTGTGAATGAGAAGACTTGAGTTTTGTGTTACAGAGTTTGCCCACAGTTGTTCCTAAGAATTGTATAAGTCAGGTAATTTAGCTGCTATACCAAAGAGTCTCTGACATCTCTGTGGCTTAGCACAAATTAGGTTCTGACTCCCACCAAGATTTTATGTGTCAGCCAGCCCCCCTCCAATCAGTGATTGTAGAAGCCATTTGTTCTTTGGCACCGCCTTCCTTAGCCCCCATGGGTCAAATCCAAGCCCCATGGCTATCCTTCAAGGTGGTTGCAGAAGGGAGAGCTGAGTGGAAGACCATACATGGGAGATTTTGATGGGATGAGTGAAAGTGGAATGTGTCTCTGCTTCCCCCTCACTGGCCTGAGTCACCCCGAAGTCAGTGAGACTAGAAATGTGACTAGGAACAAGAGGAGACCAAGAAGATAAGTGGCACTGGGCATCTTATCCTGGAGCAATTGAAACTAATTGTGTGCCCTTAACCATGGACTTCTGCCTTCTCCACACCTTGGAGGACCTGGGCCTCTTGAAGGCAAGGAACTGGCAAGACTCAAAATGCAGAGGCAAGGAAGAAACAGGCTGAGAGGGCTGGAGAGGGATAGAAGTTGAATGTGAAGGCGTCTGGACTTCATCCATGTGCAGTGAGGAGCCACTGACAGGCTTGAAAAAGGGAAGTGCCGTGGGCAAGTCTGAATCCCAAAGAGATAAGAGGGAAGGAGGTGTGGTAAGGGGATAAGGAAACCTACCCAGAAGACCTGTGTGTGGCCCAGGGACCCTGGCAACCCAGAGGTGAGTGCCCTAGTGTCCCAGTCCCAGTCCATCACAAAAGCCTAAGCTGTGTGGTCTCTGCAGGGGCCCTAGGTGGGACACCTCTGGCCATTCCCAGAGAGAGGGAAGACTTCCCCAGCTCTGGCTCTGGGAGGGTGGACCTGAAGGCTGTAATTCTATTGTGAGCGTCTGGAAGCTGGCAGGAACTGAGCCTACTAACCACATTTTGTTCATTGCAGGCACAGGAGCATCACTGAGATCCAGTGAGCAGCCATTAAGCCAGATTGAGTGTGCCCTGCAGGCTAGCACCTCCCAGAAGTCTCATTAAGGCAGGACCTTGCAGCGGAAGAGGATTGGGGGCAGCTGTTTGGGCTGCCTCTCCGCAGGGACAGGTGAATCTCAGTTCTTGGATAGGAGGTTCCTGGTGGGTGTGGAACATCTGGTGCCCCAGGTGTCAAGCTATTGTAACCCTCCTCATGTGCCTTCCTACCTCTTCACTGCCTGGCAACAACTCAGCTCTCCCCTCTAGGACCTATCTTCTCCACAATCTCTCCCAAGCTTAGTACCAGAAGGTGAACCACCACCACCCCTCCCCCCCACACAGGGACTTTCCCCAGATTCTAGCAACAGCTGCTGCTCTTCCCTTCCATTGTCCTCACTGCCCATTCTGAGTCTCCCAGCTACAGTCTGTGGCCTCCATAACAACCAGGGTCCCCCGCCCCCATCTATTCTCAGGTTCATCTTACATAATGTCACTTCACTTCCAAGAACAACCTTCTGAGCACTGTGCATTCCCAAGCCACAGAGGATGGACTACTGCCCAGAGTGGGAAGGAAGCCTGTCTGAGGTCACAAAGCAATAAGGAATCGACCAGAAGTGTTACTTCTTCCCCTCCTACCCCTACCCCCCTCCATTCTGAAGAGAAGAGCTCAAACTTCACTCAATAGTGGGCCAGGGTAGGAGCAACAATGTCTATGGATGGTCTTTAGTGCTCAGATCAGAGATGAGAAAGTCAGCCAAGGAGTGACCTCAGGTCTCTATCACAATGGACTACAAGAAAGAACAAGGAAGAATAGCTTCAGAGGAACAAACCTCTGTTTAAGGGAGCTGCACAGAGTGTTCTGGAGCCAGAAGAACTGAGAAAGCCATGACCTGTGCATACATGTCCATGGCACACACACACCATCACCATTCATGGTCCCTCTAGACAGTGGGAAAACTGATGTCTGCCTTCTGCTGGCCAGGGAGGATCTCCAACAGGAAGTGGGAAGGTTAGTAGCTGAAAACTTTTACCTGCAAATCTTCTCTGAGGGTGCTCTGTGCACCAACTGAAGGAAAGGTGGAAGGTAAAAAGAAGGAATGGGGTTTAATAAGGGAATCAGGAACAAGATAAGCAGAGACCAAAAGGAGATGCAGAGTTGTTTTAGTTTAAGTTCTTTACATACTGCATTCATCTAATGAGGACTCATTCTCAAGCCTATGCTTGAGAATGAAAAAATTGAAAAAAATGAAAAAAATGCTAATAATTCTTTTTTTTTTTTTGCCTCCAGAGTTATTACTGGGGCTCGATGACTATACTAAGAATCTACTGCTCCTGGCAGCCTGTTTTTTCCCCATTTTTGTTGTTGTTGGATAGGACAGAGAGAAATTGAAGGGGGGAATACAGAAGGGGAAAGATAGACACCTGCAGACCTGCTCCACCACTTGTGAAGCAACCCCCCTGCAGGTGGAGAGCTGGGGATTCAAACCAGGATCCTTGCGCCAGTACCTGTGCTAAACTATGTGCACTTAACCTGGTATGCCACCACCCAGCCCTCGATAATTATGCTTTACAAACAGCTTCCACAGGTACCTGGGCTTGTGGCCTCACCACCTCTATGGTTGGGCCTTGCCCTACCTCATCTCTGCCTTGAGTTGGTACATTGGGAAGCAGACATTCTGAACAGTACCCTGGCAGAAATAACCACCATAGCACTTGCCGTTTGGTGTCAGAGATACAAAACTATATTCCAGCCATCTCACTGAGGATTATGTGCCCCTGAACAAGTCACCTCACCTCTCTGAGCTTCATATCCCTGGTATATAAATAGACTTCCAAGCCAAATTCATAAGGCTGTCAGGGCCCCATGCAGACAACATACACCACACCTGGGTTCACAGTCCTCTGAAGCTGACTCTGTCACCTGTCACCTCCTGGTGCTGATTGTTTGGGATCCTAGCCTCCTTGAAGACACTTCTCTGTCAGTCCATGTTGTCATGGCCTCTAAGTCACCTTGTAGAAACAATTCATTGCTGTTCTCCACACCAGATTCCCCATTTCACATCCATATTTCTGACCAGACTTTAATCATCTTTAACTTTCTCTCTTGGCTTAAATTATTTTACCCAGTAGTCACCAAGCTCTGGTAAGTCTCTCAACCAAAGTTAGTTTTATCCAAATCCCCTGTACTCAGACCAGGATCAGAACCAGTTCACCCATTGCCAGAGTACACTCTGTGTGAGCTACAGGTTGCCTGTGTCACAGTTGTAAGTGGGTTCCCTGTCCTTAGAGAACTTCCAATCAAGCACAGGAGGTCTACATATCCAACCCAGTTCAAAGGAGAGGAATCAGCAGCTGTGCCAACAAAGACAGACTAAGAAGGCCATGAGTTACCACTTAAATGGAGTCTTAAAAGACAAGGAGCTGCTCCACACTCCCAGAGGGATAAATAATATTGACGCTTCCAATGCAGGGGGATGGGACCATGAAATTCTGGTGGTGGGAACTGTGTGGAATTATACCCCTGTTATCTTACAATCTTGTTAATCATTATTAAATCTCTAATAAAAATATAAAAGAAAAAGACAGGGAGCATTTAGATCTATCTATGGAACAGGATGAGAGCATTCTAGAGTAGGGAACTAGTGTTTCAAGTGCCCTTTAAGTGCTCCTTTGGGCCTAGTAAGTAGGACAGAAAACTCTGCTGCCATGGGATTTACAAATTCAAACACAATAGGTGCTGCACAGAAAATAAAACAGTATGTGACAGAAAGTTGCAAGAGGAGGTTTCCCTGCAAACGTTTCTAGGTCTTCAGAGAACAAAAAATACATTTATCATATAATGTGATACTGACATAAGAGTAGGCATATAGATTAATGGGCTAGAAACAAAAGTTCAAAAATAAACCTATATATCTGTAATTAACTGATTTTCAGCTAGAATACCAAGACTGTTCAATGAGAAAAGAGCAGTATTTTTTTCTTTTTTTTTAAATATTTATTTTATTTATTTATTCCCTTTTGTTGCCCTTGTTGTTTTATTGTTGTAGTTAATATTGTTGTTGTCATTGTTGGATAGGACAGAGAGAAATGGAGAGAGGAGGGGAAGACAGAGAGAAGGAGAGAGAGATAGACACCTGCAGACCTGCTTCACCGCCTGTGAAGCGACTCCCCTGCAGGTGGGGAGCCGGGTTCGAACCGGGATCCTTATGCTGGTCCTTGTGCTTTGTGCCACCTGCACTTAACCCGCTGCGCTACAGCCCGACTCCCAAGAGCAGTATTTTTAACAAATGACTCTGAGGAAAGTGGATATCCATGTACGACAAATATGAACGTAAACTCCTATCTCACAGTATATTCAAAGTTTAACTCAAAATAGATGAACATCTCAACATTAAGGCAAAAAAAATAATTCTTAAAAGAACATATTTATGACTTTATATTTGGCAAAGGATGCATGGCTATGACTCAAAGAGTGCATGTCAAAAATAGATGAATAATTAAGATGAACTTTCAAAATTTGAATACTCAAGAGCATCAAAGGACAAGAAAAAAATGTTAAAGCCAACAAAATAAGGGATCATATTTTCATATAAAATACAAACCTGATAAAAGTCTAGTTTCCATAATATAGCCCCCCCAAGTTAACAGTGCCATTATGTCCCTAGAAATGCATCAGATATTAAAAATATCCTAAACTAGGACAGGTGTTGACATAACCTGTGAAGTGCACAAGTTATCATATGTGAGGACACAGACTCAAGTTCCCTGTCCCCACCAGAAGAGGGGCAGTTTCACAAGCTGTAGAACAGGCTACAGGTGTCTCTTTTTCTCTCTCCCTCTCTCCTCCCCATATCTCTCTGTCTCTATCATAATTTAAAAAAATAAAATAAAAAGGGAAAAGTGAGGGCACTAAATCTCGTCAATAACCTCAGTGGGGGAAAAAAAATCCTAAGTCACAGCATTGAGGTGGTATGCGTAGACTGTTAGACCTGCAAGCACAGGGTCCCAAGTTTGATCCCCAGAACTGCATGGCACAATGATGATCTGGCCTCTCTCTCTCTCATAAAATAATTATTTTATATATACGTGTGTGTGTGCATGCACATATGTTTATATAGAGAGAGTTCCTATTTAACAATATATTTAATATACCTAATTTGTAGAATATCTTAGCTTAACCTATGTAAATGTACTAATAACATTTACATTTTCTTACAGCTGGGTAAAATAATCTAGTACACAACCTGTTTTATAATACATTGTAAACTAGTTTATGTAATTTATTGAATACTGTGCTGAAAGTGGAAAAACAGCATGGTTTTGCATAGATTCTCACCACTCATGTGCATAGCTAAAAGAATATTGAGCTTGAGGAAAATTTGAATTACTGAATAAAATCAATTGCTGAATGATGGCTGTGCTACAGCAACAAGGTCATCTGTCCTGATGAGGCTCAAGAAAACCTTTTCATTATCTTTATTAGTGATTTAATGATGATTAACAAGATTGTGAGATAACAGGGGTAAAATTCCATACAGTTCCCACCACCAGAGTTCCATGTCCCATTCCCTCCATTGGAAGCTTCCCTATGCTTTACCCTGCTCTAGGAGTAAGGACCAAAATCCTTTATGTGGTGCGGAAGGTGGAAGGTCTGGCTTCTGTAATTACTTCTCTGCTGGACATGTGTGGTGACACTATATGCCCTGACACAGTGGTGATGTCAGCTTTGGCAACAGAAGGCTGACAGAGTGTGCAGTGATCTGTGCAGGCGCATGATGGACTGTAGGTGAATCCAGACTGCTGGTGTGCAAAGCATTGTGGGTAGGCTGAATAGACTTAAAAGGACAGCAGCTGGAACTCTGGGCTCTTTTTGGCTACGGCTTCTTCTCCTGGTCAGATGCCTCTCATCTCTATCCTTGCCCTCAACTTGGATCAACAAAGGTAGAGACTGTTCCATCCTCTGAAGGGAGGATGGATAACATACTCTATACTACACCTGAGGAGGATGGGTCAATATTGGGGCAGCTTGGAATGTTCCTACTCATGACCACAGAATGTGAGCTCAGATCTAGAGGGATGCAGAGGTCACATAGGCCCCTAAGCTGAATATGGGCCCCAGACCAAATCAAATCGATGGGGTTTACAGTCAACAATATTTATACACCTTTCCCATATTAGGGAGCTACTCTCTTCCCTGATCTAGCTTTCTGTTCCTTTTCCAGCCATGACATCATCTCCCCAAACAATAACTTGGATCCACCTGCACATCAGATGTCAGGCTCAGGGAAAGAAAAAAAAACTAGTATAGCCACAGGCCCTTTGGAATATAACTAAAATATGCCTACTAGCTATCTACAAAACGGAGACCCCCCCCCCAACTCTTCATCTGCACTATTCCAGCCTTTAGGTTCATGATTAGTCAACAATTTGTTTGGCTTTGTATGTTAACTCTCTTTTCAGCCACCAGGCTCCAGATGCTAGCATGATGCCAACTAGACTTGCCTGGACAGACAACCCCACCAATGTGTCCTGGAGTTCCGCTTCCCCAGAGCCCCACCCTACTAGGGAAAGAGAGAGGCAGGCTGGCAGTATGGATTGACCTGTCAACACCCATGTTCAGCAGGGAAGCAATTATAGAAGTCAGACCTTCAACCTTCTGCAACCCACAATGATCTTGGGTCCATACTCCCAGAGGGTTAAAGAATAGAAAAGTTATCAGGGGAGGGGATGGGGTAAGGATTTCTGATGGTGGGAATTGTGTGGAGTTGTACCACTCTTATTCTATGGTTTTGTCAATGTTTCCTTTTTATAAATAAAATAAAGAAAGAAAGAAAAAAGAAGAGGTAGAATTTTTAAAAACTAACAATAAAAAAGGGAATGTGGAAAAATTACATTGCTAGTCTGAATGAAAATGGTGCCACTGTTTTAGTAGACTATTTGACAATTCCTTAGAAATCAAAATATGGAGTTACTGTATGGTAAGTCCTGTATTTTTAGGAGCAGTTCCAAAATTGGAAGGGACCCAGAAATTCCACATCTAGGTATATAACCCTCAAAGTTGAAACACAAACATTCATCAGAGCACTGTTCACAATAGTCAAAAAGTGGAGACAACCCAATGTTCATCACCTACTGAGTAGCTGCACAGAGTGTGCTATATCCATTCAGAATGGTGTTCACTGCTGGAGGAGGTAGACTGGGAAAAAGGTGAGGGACTTTCTGAGGTGACAGAAATGTGCCTGCATTTGGGTGGCATCAACAGTCATTGAGCTATGTGTGGGTGGAGGGGGTGCACTTTTCTATCTGCCTGAGCAGTCTCTCTATTTTTATCTATATATTTACTTATTTTGTCATCACTGAAACAACTTTTTTCAGGTAGCAAGAGGAAAAGACATCACAACACTGAAGCTTCCTCCAGTGTGTTGGAGGCTGGGCTTGAAACTGGTCACACACATGGCAAATCAGTCACCTTGCCTAGTAAGTTATATTGCTCACCCTCCTTTGAGATTCAAATTTAGTTATCATATATAGCTAACTACTCTCCCTACATCCCCACATATCATAGAAGTTTTACTTGATTTTTTTTCAGGTATTCATTTGTTAGCAGCTTCCCAAGTGAGCTACTTTGGTAGCTCCTGAATAGTTTATTATTATTATTATTATTATTATTATTATTATTATTATTATTGGATAGAGGCAGAGATAATTTGAAAGGAAAGGAGGAGATACAAAGGGAAAGAACAAAAGAGACACCAGCATCACTGCAGGTAGGGACTAAGAGTTTGAACCCAGGTCCTTAAGCACTGTAACACATATATATGCTCTACTGTGTGTACCACCTGGCCCTTTGAACAGTCTTTTTTAAAGGTCTCTTTAGTACAGAATGGAGGAGTATTTGTAGGAGGCTTAGTCAAAAGTATGGGATGTATTCAAACAGACACTGTTTACTCAGTGAGTATCTCTCTGACCTGGCTGGTCAGGCCTGAACCCAGGCGTGGATCTAGTCTGAGTGGGCCTTAGGCAAGAAAGGCCATAGGAAACATTTCTTCCCAGAATTCCTAGGCTGGGATGACAAAAGCCAGCGCTGTAAGGAAGAGAGACTCATCCAATGCAGGAGACTTCAGACTGGGGCAGTAGCCTCCCAGCCCAGTGCTAGTCCCTGCAGCAGGGTACTCTCCTATGATGTGAAGTGATAGGGATTGCTGGTGATGTCCCTGGAGGATGCTCACATGGAGGAACAAAGGCAGTTAAGAGAGAGTCATTCTAAAAATTGAGAGATATGGTATCCAGATGGGGATGGTAAAGCAATTCCACCCAGCCTTACCCAACTTGTTATCATCGCATACCTGGCTCACTGGGAGATACAACAACCCGGGTTCTAGAACCAGTAGGAGAAAGTTCTGAGGTGTCTAGAGAAGTTGGAAGCCCCATGAGGGTATACCCAGACAGACAGTACATTTGAGCTTGGGTTAAGAAGGCCACAGGGACTTAAAGAATGAGCTCTACCCTCAGATGTACAGAAAAGAAAGGGTTGGGGACTGGGTGGTAGCGCACCTGGTTAAGCACACATAGTAGAGAAAGGAAAGGGTCCATGGGTGACAGGAGCTGAACTTAACAGGTGGGTCCTAGACCTGAGCTCCCTGCAATCCTGTGTGGCATGAGAGCCATGAGGAGTTCCTAAACCTGAAAAGTCTAGAAAAGGGAAGATACACTTCTGAGGCTCCTACCACTGCCAGACCCACTGTCCGGTGTGACAGTCAGGTGACAGCCACCCTTTGCTCAAAGATCCTTTCAACCTTCAGGCCATTCACAAATGCTATGGGGCTCTCAGGCTTAGAAGCAGAGGAGGGAAGAGAAAGAGTGGAGACAGGGTGGAAGGACTTGGAGTTTTGATCTCCACCCTCCCACGTCTCTTTCCTGAGTCTGGAAGAGGCTCTGTCCATGAGTCTCAGCTGTTAAAAATAACCTGCCCCTCCATCATCCCGACAGCCTCACTCTGGGACAGTGTGTTCCAAGCCCCAAGCTGCTCTCAAGGGACTAGTGCAACTGGGCAAGAAGGATTGTGGATGTTCCTGGCCGACCCACGCCAAGAGAGCATGCCCAGAGGCCAAGACGCACAAGCCAGTGACTCAGCTCAGATGCCCCAGCCACATGTCAGTCCTCCTGCCTCCCAAGATTCTGGGAGTTAAACCCAGTGAGCAGAACCTCAAGGGTGCTTGTTGGGCACCATAGCCACCCTGTAGACCCACAAGGAGTGTGGCCATAGGATGTGGAACTCCCTCCCCAACAGCAAACAAAAGCTTGCGACCCCATCACTATGAGGCTTCCTCTTCTGATTCCAAAAATGCCTACTGGCTGGCACCAAAGGGGACCACATGGATGCATGTGAATCCCGTGTCCTCTTTCTGCTATGGTCCCTCCTCGTAGGAAAAAGAGAGTACCTGGGGTGAAGATACCAGGCACTGGAGGTAGAAAGACCTGGGTTCAAATCCTGACACTTCCACTAACTATAGTGTGATTTAACCTCCATGCTGATTCCCTCACTCATAAATGGATGCTTATGGTCCCTACTTGAGAAACTATTGTGAGGGTAAAGTGATTTCCAAATGGTACTAAATGCATAATACCTGATACATAGTGAACACTCAGTAAGTAGTAGTATTGTTGCTGATGTTACTATTATTACTATTAGAGCACCATGGGTAAGAAGCTGGCTATGAAATATAATTCCAAATCCTGCCTCCTCTCCTGGGCCACTGTGTGGCCTTGAGCACATTACTGGAGCCTCCGACCCTTACAATCAAATAATAACCATTTACTTCTTTGAGGTGGCAAGGCTTCTTGTGTGGATGTTCTTAGTATGATGCTAAGTGTGTAGGTAGTGCACAATAAGTTTGCAAAGTTCCAGTCACTAGAACATTAGAACTGGAGTCCTTTTTTATATTTTATTTTGTTTTATTTTATTTTGACCAGAGCATGACTCAACTCTGGCTTATGGTAGGGTCTGGGTTTGAATATGACACTTTGGAGTCTCAGACATGAAAGTTTTTTGCATAATTGTTATGCTATCCCTATAGCCCCTGGAGTACCAGAGGGACAGGCTGAAGGCAGAGGATGGGGATGGAGAGGTAAAGCAGGCTCCTTTGACCCATGCTGCTTCAGGAGTGGTTGGAAGTCTTCCTGACCCCACACTATGCAGGTTGAAGGCTTGTGGACTATGCCTCTCCTGGGCTCACCTCACTCCAGACCAGAAAGCCCCACAAGCTTCCTAGACCCCTGCACAGCAGACCCATATTACTTGGCAAGTACTGCCTACCTCACCCACCTTCATGCTACTCCACTGTTCCCAAGGGTGGTAGAAGAAGAAAGGAGAGAGACAGAGACAGATGGAGAGAAACCAAGAAAGAGCCTCAGAATTCAGGGACAAGAAAGGAGAGATGAAAAGAATGAGGGAGAAAGTGGGACTAAGAACCATCCAGAGACACAAAGTAAAACTAGAAAAATACAAATAGCAGAAAAATTCTGGAAATCTAAAAACCAGCCAGCACCGAGCCCCAGTGATAACCCTGGAAGCAAAAAAACTTAAAAACCAGTAGTGACCAATTAAAAAGACCCAAGTCAGAAGAAAGAAAAAGCAATGAAAGGGAACCCCGAAAGGGGACAGCAATGGAGCTGGAGACAGCCTGACTCCCTGGCAAACAGGGCTTTTTACCTAAGGATGGGTAATATGTTGTCATGACAACAGATGTAGCATGTAGGGTAATTACTTGTGAATAACAGAGAGAAGAGGTGGCTGTCCCACATGATGCTGCAGCCCAGAAAAGGGAAGTCTTGGAGGCAGCTTTAAGACACAAAATGTTCCAGCCCAATCCAGGAGCCTAATCTCAGCTTCAGTCCAGCAAGGATCTTTCCTCTCCTGGAGTGAGCCCAGGGCAGACCTTCTGAACCACACCCAGGTCCCCAGGCCTGCTTCCTCCCCACCCCACCCAGACTGCCAGCAAAGACAGGCACATCTCTGTGACAAGTATATATATCAGCAGAACTCTTCAAGACCCTCTGACAAGGTTCAGAAGAGACCTCACTTTATAGATGACAGCATGAGGGTTAAGGAAGTTGAAACAAGTAAGTTGACAAGTAAGTCAGAAACTAAGGCAGCTCTGCTGGTCTATACCACTCTCCTTAAATGATTCCCAGAACCAAGAGCTGTTCCTGGGCAGACCTGAGCAGGTCTCTTCCTGAACAGCTCACCCTCCAGCACTTGCTGGGAAGCATCCAAGATAGCGGGTGTGGATGAAAAGAAAGGAGGGGCCAGAGAGTGTTCAGTGCACCTGGCTCTCTGAAGACATCACTTTCTTTGGGTTTGAGAACATTGCCATATTTGAGAGAGTAAAGACTTGTCCAAGGGCCCCACTTGTTTGGGTAGATACTGCCCAAGGCGCCCTGCTAATAAGTACCCATCTTCTCTTGATTCCTGCTAGGGTAGCACAGTGACTTATTAGATGACCCCATTTTGGAGCCCAGGGAGCTTGTCTGCATGGAGACTACAGAGCCTGGGATCTGTTTGTCAGGTCCTAAGTCTGGGAGCTTGGGAACCTCAGAAGCCAAGCTTTCCTGGGACTCCCTGCAGCCAAGGGCAGCCCCTGCCATGAAGCCTGGTGTCCACAGCTGTCCTTTCTGTTCCCTTTCTCTGGGCCATTGACCTCATACCCACAGAATCTCCAGGAAAGATGGACAAAGGTCCATCACAGGTCACCAGACCAAGGGGGTGGTGGGATATGTCAGCTCCATGGTAGAAGCAGGAGTGGCCTGGAGGATCATGGAGAGGGCTGGCAGGAAGTGTTGCTGGCTCAGCAGGAGGGCATGTTTGCTTGTGACCCCAGACTCTGGGAGGGCCAGGCTCTGGCCTTTCACAGACCTTCAGGCTCCATACCCCACACCCAGAACTCAGGGTGACAGAAGGGCACTTTAACACTTTCCCAAACCATCCTGAGGGAGCTGCAGCCCAGACAATCAGCACCTCCCTGGAAGCACTCCCAGAACCTGGAAAGGCTGGCCAAGGGAGGGACACGACTCTTCTTCTGACTAGAATAGGAGAGCCAAGGGGCTGGGATTTCCTGAGGTAGTGCGCTGCAAGCTACTGGGAGTAGGGCTATGTGGAGTGTGTGCATGCACGTGCACAAAGAGAAAGATTGCTCATGGGATCTGGGGGCTCTTCTGAGAATTCATCAATAAACTTGACAAAACAAAAGAAGAGGAGCAGAGAGAGGAAATAGGGAGCTGGTGGCCCTACGGGAGTGGGAATCCCATGTGCACACTGCTTGTCAGCCTGTACCCCTTCCCATGCTCCTTGAATGCAGGCCTGGCCCGGCACTTGCCGGTGGCACTGAGTTTATCCCCTCCTGAGCTCTCCCTCCATTCTCATGCTGGCTAGGCACTGTGTACAAAAGGTCACACACAAACAGTGCAGTGGCAGGCATTCGGGGGAGAAAGAATGCTCTGCACTGGGGTTCAAGGGCATCCAAGTACACCATGACATCTAGCAGTCAGGGTTCACCCCAAAAAAGTCTCTGCTGATGAGGAATGAGAGAGAGGGTAGGAAGGAGGCACAGAGGTGGTCTGGTCACAGGTTGGATCAGACAAGTCTAGGGGAGCTGGCATGCCAGGGAGGGAATGGAGGAGGCCTAGTCAGAGTGAACTGCATCTGAGGTCCCTTTCAGGCCAGAGGTGAGGATGCTCAGGATCATATGTCCTAACCACCCAAGGAGCTCTGCAGCCTGGAGGATAGGCAGGCTCTCTCTTTTTTCTATTATTATTATTACTATTATTATTACCACCAGGGTTGTTGCTGGGGCTCAGTGCTGACAGCACTATAAATTCACTGCTCTGATCAGCCACTTTTTCCTTTTTTTTTCTCTCTCTCTCTCTACTTTATTTTATAGGACAGAGAAATTGAGAGGGTGAAGGGAGATAGATTGAGAGAGATACCCTGCTTCTTTGCTCATGAAGCTTCCCCCCTGCAGGTAGAGAGTAGGGGCTTGAACCTAGGTCCCTGTGCATGGTCGGTCACGTGTGAACTCAACTGTGTGTGTAACCACCCAGCCCCAACAAGCAGGCTCTTCACTGGCCTTGCCCCAGAGCTAAAGATGGTGTAAACCCCATAATGTTCACCCCTCCACCCACAAAGTCACTTCCAACTCTCAAGTGCTGGTTAGAAGGGGAGGCTCCTCACAGGCAAGCCAGGATTTCTAGAAGTGTAGAAATTGGCAGGTGGGCTGGGCAGGGTGTCATCTACATCTTGATGTCTTGAAGAATGAGTGGAACCAATACCTCCCACCCATACCACCAGGCCCATGATCATGACTGCAAACTAGCCATTCCCCATGACATATCCTCAACTGCACCCTCTTTCAAGGCCACTATGGCATATCTGAATTGAAGCCACCTGGGGGAATGTGCCCTGCATGTCAGGAAACCTAGATTCTGGTGTTGATGCCAGCATCACCAGCTCTGTGACCTGGGAAAGTTCCTGAACCACCTGGGCCTGGTTTCCATATCCATAGAATGCAAGAGCTGGAAATGAAGTTAGATGCACCAGGCTTAGTCTCTTTCTTCAAGTAGGGTCTTGGTAACCTGGCCCCTTTATCTTTCATCCATAGTCCCCTGCTGTCCCTTGACTGGGTCTCCAAGCAAAACACAAAAAAATGGGGGAGCTAAATATATGGTCAGAAGTCTGGAGATATTCACAGACTCACAGAGACCAGTGTACCTCACCCAGGCTCAGAGAGCAATAGTCTGAAAGACTCCAGGCCAGAAAGAGAAAACTAAACAAGTTCAGTTTGTTGGGCGCCTCCAGCTGTGACTGGTCTCCTCCCCTTTGTCTCCCCCCTGACCTCCTCCTCCTCCTCTTGACACTCATCACTCTTCCCTACTTCCTGGAGGCAGGAGACCCTGACATCCCAATTTATTTTTAGTCCGCTGCCTTTGGAGTAGGGCTTCTGGCCAGGCTTGTCATCGCTGGTGCGTGTGTTTGTGTGTGTGTGTGTTGGGGGGGGGGGGGGAGGAAGAGCAAGGGAGGTGGCCTGAGACTAGGAGTCACTCTAGACTATGAAAACAGGCCCCAGCCTCCAGTCTGCCTGAGACACCAGCCCTGAGTCCTGTATAGAGAAGCCCTCCTTCCTGGCTTCCTGCCCTACCAAGCTCCACTGCCTTGCCTTCTCCAGACACTGCACTCCCTCCCTCAGTGCTCAGGAACCTGGTGCTGGAGGCCTCTCCATGCCCAGCAGACACTCCTGACTCACTCCCAAGGTTCTCTGTGGCCTTTTGAGCTAACAGAGTGCAAAGCACTGGAGAAGCCAGGCAAGAAGGGACCCAGGTATCTGGGCAGCTTCAACACAGGGCCTTTCGGACTGCTCCTGCACCAGTGGTCCATCCTGTGGCTACAGCCATGATGGAGGAGAGCAGCACAGAGGGCAATCTCTGCCTGCCCACCTCCTCCTGCCCAAAGTCCCCAGAACTCTCCAGCCCCTAACCTGCACATTTCCATGCAGCCAAACAAAAGGTGTGCTGTCTGGGACGGGCAGCCTGGTGAGATCCCCAAAAGTCAGCATCCAACACCCACTGCTCTTCAAGCCTATTTCTTGAGGTTCTAGCTCCCCCACCCTCCTGTCCACTCTTTTTCCCATTCAGGGAAGACTTCATGTAAACATGACTTTCTGCCCTTTGCCATGTTTCCAGGGATATTTTAGCACTTCCAGAGACTAAGCACCAGGGCCACTAGCCAGTCAGGCCATTGTCACATTTCATTTTTACTACTTGCCTGAAACTACTCAGATAGACAAAAAAAAATTTAAAAATTGCAAAAAAAAAAAAAAAAAAAAAAAGGTGGTCAGGCAGTAGAGTAGCGCAGCAGGTTAGGTGTACATGGCGCAAAGCACAAGGACCAGCATCAGGTGTAAGGATCCTGGTTTGAGCCTCCGGCTCCCCACCTGCAGGGGAGTCGCTTCACAAGCGGTGAAGCAGGTCTGCAGTATCTATCTTCCTCTCCCCATCTCTGTCCTCCCCTCCTCTCTCCATTTCTCTCTGTCCTATCCAACAACAACAACATCAATAACAACAATAATAATAACCAAAATAACCAGGGCAACAAAAGGGAAAAAAATAGCCTCCAGGAGCAGTGGATCTGTGGTGCAGGCACCAAGCCCCAGCAATAACCTTGAAGGCAAAAAATAAATAAAAAGATAGATGAGTATCTTCATGGAGCCTACTTTCAGGATCAGAAGCAGACAAGTAGGTGAAATGTCTAGTCTGCCAACTGAGATAAATGCTAAGAGGGAAACTTGCAGCAGAGAATGGAGGTAAATATTTGGCACAGATTCCATATGGAGGGCAGAGCCGTCTTCCAGGGTATGGAACTGCTGAGCGCATCAGGGGCTGGTGGAAGACAAGAGGTTCTGCCAGTTCAACTTGGAGAGGACCTGGACTTCCACAGGAGCAATCAGACTAACTGTCCTTCATGGCGACCAACTCTGCACTCCCACACTGTTAGAGCATTCTATTTGTCATCTCCACCTCTCAGCACACTCCTCTGATCTTAAAGCAGCTAATAGCATCCCATTTTAACTGTGAGAGAATTGCAGCTCAGAGAGGTCTCACGGTTTGCCAAGGCCACACAGCTTGTAGGTGATGGAATCAGATTTGACTGCAAAGTCAAGTACTCTTTATGCTGTCATGCCTCCTCTCTGCCTGTCTCCCACCCTGCCAGCCCTAACACTCCAGAATGGATCTTTGTCACCACCTTTCAGATGCCCTGGTACTTCCCCAGTTCTGCCTCAAGCTCAGCCAAGGCTGGGATGGAATCTTCCAACAGAGCTTCTCTAGGAAACTATGGAAAAAAACAAAACAAAACAAAATAGAAAAGTTAAACACCAAATCAGAAACGCATTCCAGGAGCACAGGGTCCCAGCTCTAGATGACGGATGCCAAGGCAGCCCCAGTTTTCCCAGCTTGGGGAAAAAAAAAACTTAGAAGTTTAACACACACACACTTTCCAGAGCCCCTGATTTGCACAGGCTTTGCTGCAGAATGAGGGGCACAGCTGAGTCCCTGCCTTCTTATGGAAAATCTATGGACATAGATCACCACAGTTGGAAGCAAAGTCACACCTCCCTGTGTCTTTCTGGGCTGTGGATCCCTGTCCAGAGGTCCTCACCCCACTCCTTATGCTGCTGCCCACCCACCCCCACCTAGTTCCCCTTTTGGCCTTGCACTAGGCAGTAGCATTGGGCACGGGCTCACTGCTGCCCCCATGCATGTCACACCCCTGTCTCCTCAGATTCAGCCTACCATAGGAGGGGGGGATATACTTTCAGATGACCCTACTGAAATGCCACCTAGATTTCCCTGAAGCACAGGCATTAAGGGTAGAACAGAAGGATGGCTGAGAGGTGTTATGTAAACCTGGGAAGGGGGGCAAGGGTGTGGAGGGAAGGGAAGCCTGGAAGACAGGGAGGGGTAACCACTTCCTAAAACTAGACAAGCTGAGAAAGGCAGGGGTGAGTTGAGGAAGAGACCACTGACCAGTGGTTTCCGGAGGCAGTGCCTGGGACACCCTTTGAACCATACTCCAGTCTAACTCTGCTCAGAAGCATCTGATAATGAAGAATGTGAAGCCCAGAGAGGGGAAGGGACTTACCCCGAAACCCCAGCAATGTGGTGACTCTGAACCCCAGCCAGTACTGCTGAGACAACTAAGAAATGTCTTCAACTCTGTCCTGTGCCTACCTACCAAACTCTAGCTGTCAGGCTAGCCATGAGTGGAGAGCAGGGGCCCGGATGTACAGCTGTGACTGCTGTGTCAAAGAGACACCTGACAAAGAGCACACAGGGGCCTAGAGAAGCTGCTGCTTCTGGCCACACCACCAGCCCCTGCCTGTGCCGGAGTGGGAAGCTGGGTAACTGCTGCCTCCCCCAGTGTCCTGGGACTCCCAGGAGCAGGTTCAGGCAGCCTCTCACGCTCCCTCTCTCACAGCTGCAGCTGGACTGGGGTGGGAACTTGGAGGTGTACTGGGACACTCGAGCTCCCCACTGCCACAACCTAGCCCTTTTCCCCTCTTGAGACAGCTCGGATCCCCATGGAGCTGGTAGCAGTGTTCCATATGAGTTCTGGTGGCTCTGTGATTGGAGGGGTTCACTCCTCTCTGCTCCAAAAAGGGCCTGTCTTTGCAGCCTCTGCTGGGGTCCAGCAGCTCCCCAGCCTGCTGGATAGCCAGATCAGGGGGTGAGGGCTACTCAGAGGGCTGCTTTGGGGCCAGAAATAGCCTCATTTTGCTAGGGAGGGATGCTCTTTTTTCTTTTTATCTCTCATTCCCCCTTGCAGTTACAATAGTTCTAGGACTCTTTAGCTCCATGAAAAAGCCCCCAGGAGGGGAATCAGAGTCAGAGGGTCAGGAAAAGGCAGAGTGGATGATCAGAGAAGGGGGAGCAAGTCAGTGAGAACCGGGAAGTGGGAAGGAGGAGGGGGTGGAAGTGGGGTGGGGGGTAAGAAGGGGGATGAGAGAAGGCATAGGCTCCCAGGGGCAGAGGGTGGGTATTAGGAGAGGGGCATCTCTCCTTTTGAAGTCATTGCCAATCAATAAGTGGCCACAAGGCCAAGCCAAGGGCAGGAGGCTTGGCCAAGGGCCAGGCAAGGGTGTGAGAAGATCAGAGACAGCAAGTCCAGGGAGGGAGCAAGCTGACATGCAGGCTCCTTCCAACCCTGGCTTTCTGACAACTGCTCTCCCCAGCCGGACGGAAGAAAGGACAAGGACGGATGCTGGCGGATGGGGGGAGTGTGAAGAATCCCAGAATCTAATTTTAGCTCAGTGTTTCCCACCTCCCCAACTAACAATGATCAGAACCTAGAAGGGTGGGAGCTTCCCACCCCCTAAGAGAACTCCCACTCTAATGGAGATGCTACCAGAGAGAGAGAGAGAGATGACCTCCAAAGGCAGGGATCTCAACAGGTGAGACCCTCTAGCTGACACAGGGTTGGGGCTGTGCTGAGTAAGTAGGGTCCAGAAGTCTCTCCCTCTGTTAGGGAGGAGTTCGTGATACAGTTGAGATTAGATTGGGTAGATTCATGCCCTGGCTCCAGATAACCTTATCAAGTCCGTCAGCCTCCCTCAGCCTGTTTCCTCCTCTGCAAAATGGGACAGGATCAGCTCCAGTCTCAAATGACGTATGTCCGGAACCAGTCCTGATGACTCAGAGCTGTCATTGTTCCTGTCACTTCTGTCCATCTCAGAGGGTGCCAAATGAATGGGTCACTCCAGACCCTATCTGCCTCTACACAGAGGTACAAAGGTGAAGAAAGATGGGCAGGGTAGATAGCATAATGGTTATGCAAACAGACTCTCATGCTTAAGGCTCAGAGGTGCCAGGGTCCAATCCCCCACACCACCATAAGCCAGAATTGAGCAGTGCTCTGGTAGAGAGAGGAAAAAAAAAATGCAGACCAAAGGTGAAGAAAGCACAACCCGGTTCCTGCCTAGGTGCCGAACTCTAAGAACAATCAATTAACTCCTGGAACTATGCTTTCCTGGGACTTGGGCAGAGACAGACCTTCAAACTGGTGACCCCTGAGGACATAGGACAATCTGCCCATGGGCAGGCCCAGAGCAGCCAGATAGACAGGGACAGGACAAAACATGATTCTGCCCCCACCATAACTCCCCAACACCTCCCCACTGGTTTCCCTGGCCCAAAAGTCCCACCCAGTCCTGTCATCCACAGTGAACAGGCTCTCTGAGCAGAACTGCTGTCAGCATTGGGGAAAACAGAAATTGTCTGATGTTGAGTCCAGCTGGGCAGCTGCTCTGCCCTGTTTGCAGTGATGCTGTTCATGTTCTCACACCCCTTCCCTGCACTCCATCCAAAACATAACAGGGAGATGGTGCAGAGGACCAGATCCACCTTTCAATGGATCTTTTTTTGTCTCCAGGATTATCGCTGGGGCTCCATGCCTGCACTATGAATCCATTGCTCCTGGAGACCTTTTATTTTCATATATATTTTTTTTCTTTTTATTGGATAGGTCAAAGATAAATTGAGAGAGGAAGGGAAGATAGAGAGGCAGAGAGAAAGATAGACACCTGTAGACCTGCTTTACCGCTTATGAGGTAGCAGGTACCGTCTGAATAGGCTGGTCTGGAGGGCCTCCTGCAGTGATGCTCCAAATGGGAATTCCCATCAAAGCCAAATTCTCATCAGCTGTCCTGAGGCAGTGGCTATGTCTGAATTCACTCTCACAGGTGTCCTGTGACCTAAGGACCTAGATTTTACAAAGTAGGCACTATTAACAGAAATGGTCTTCCTAAGTTTTTGACCCTACCTCTTCATTTTTTAAAAAAATTTTATTGTCACCAGGGTTGTCATTGGGTTTTGATTTCTATACAATAAGACCACTGCACCAAGCGGCCATTTCTCTTTCATCTCCTCCTCCTTTCTTCATTCTTATATTTAATACGACAGAGAAATTGAGTGGGGAGGAGAGGTACAAAAGGAGAGAGAAAGAGAGACACCTGCAGCCTTGCTTCACCACTCATGAAGCTTTTCTGTAGGTAGGAATAAGGGGCTTGAACCCAGATCCTTGTGCATAATAATATGTACTCTCAACTTTCAGGTACACCACTGCACAGACCTCTAAACCCACCTCTTCTTTAACTGTCTTCTCTCTTGATGCCTCCCTTCAGTCATCTTTGTCCCCCAACATGGCTTCAGACCTGCACAGTTCCCAGAAGACATTTTTTTTCCAGATTTGGAGGGGTGGGTAGAGAGAGGCACTATAGCATAGGTCTACAGCTCGTGAAACTTCCCCCTTGTCTGGTGCACCCAGATGGTGGCCAGGGACTCAAACCTGGCCCTTGTACACAGTGAAGTGTATGCTCTACCAGATGAGCCAACTCCTGACACCCCCTTTGGTCATTTTAAGGGACAACTTTAAACAAGGGTGTTCTGAAACTGGCTGTATTTATCTGCCAAGCTTTCTGCTTGCCTCCTGTCTCCCATCACCTTCATAGTTTATGCCAGGATTACTCTAGGGAGGAAGAGGCTGCTGCTCTGAGTCTTCCTCACTGAACCACTAACCTTCAGATGGGATCAGGGTAAGACTAAAGTAGGTGGTACACAAACAAGCAAGAATGGGATGTGAGAACAGGGAAAGTGAATTGGGGACCAGGAATCCTTGGACCCAGCAACTGTTTGTGTGCCTGGGCTCTTAAGTTTCCCCATCTGAAAGCTGAATAAAGTAGCAAATGGCATCAAGCCCAGCACAGGACCAGGCATGTAGCAGACCATCAGCAGATGCTTCCAAGCCGCTGCTACTCTGAGTCTACAAGCGATCCCTTCAGTGTGAAGGTGTGGGACAGTGAGCAGAGGCTAGGTTGTGGATCTAGTTTTGTCATCACCATGGGATTATTAGAAGTGGGGGGTGGGATGGGTAGGAAAAGGACATCATCTTCTCTCTCTCAGGGTCTATTCTTTTATTAAATTCAGGATTTGGACTGAGCTGAGTACGTATGAAATACATATTCACATGTTCCAAACAGTGACATGAGCAGTGGGTCATAGCACTGCCATCTACTGAATCAAGCTGGATGCAAATTTAGAACCCAGACGGCCCACACCATTGCATATGAGCTGCGACAAGACACGGAGCCATAGTTCTGCTGCACCTGCCTTTCAGAGCTTTATGACCTGAGAACCCAACTGGGTGACGTTGGCCATGAGTTTCTTCTTCTGTAAAATGACCACACCCAAAAGGTTGTGAAGATCATGGATTCAAACTGGATTGTCACCAGTTCAGCTCCAGTAGGGATAACATCCTGACACCATATGCAGAGACCAGGGAGCTTGAACTTGGGTCAGGTCCAAAGGCTAGCCCCTTGCAGGCCCTTAAGCAGCACCTAAACAGTGGTGGGGGGGGGTCTATATGGCCTTGGGAAAGTTATTACACTTTTCTGCATCTTGGTTTCCCCTGAATTAAATGAGTTGCACCTAGTTTACAAGGTGAGCAAAGGATTAAGTGAAGTCATCCAAGAGCCAGAACTACTGCAATCAATTCTCACTAAGCCTCAAGGCCTTGAAGTGGGTGCCAAGGCTGGGGAAGCACTGGAAGCTCCTCAGGGCACAGCATGGCTTTCTTGGTTACTCCTCAGTGAAGCCCCAAGTCCCTGATGAAGGTATTTATATTGGAGTCTGTACTGGTTGCCCCTGCAAATTTATAGCTCTGGAGACAGTGTCACTCCTGGGTCAAGGTGGAAACGGGGGTGACCTCATATCACTAGAGCCTAGGTCCCCACTTCTCTTCCATCTACCCTCTCTTCTTAAGTCTCAGAAATGAGGAGAATGGGATGGGGAGATAGGATGGTGGTTATGTAAAAGACTTTCATGCCTAAAGTCTCAGGTTCAATCCCCAGCACCACCATAAGCTAGAGCTGAGCAGTGCTTTGGTCTCTCTCTCTCTCTTTAATATTTTTATTTATTTATTACTGAATAGAGACAGAGAAAAATTGAGAAGGGAAGAGGGAGATAGAGGGGGAGAGAGAGAGAAAAAAAAAACACCTGAAGCCCTGCTTCACCACTCACTAAGCTTTCCCCCTGCAGGTGGGGACCAGTGGCTTGAATCTGTGTCCTTGAGCACTATAATATGAGTGATTAACCAGGTGTACCACTGCCTGGCCCCTAGTATCTATCTATCTATCTATCTATCTATCTATCTATCTATCTATTTTTTCTCTGTATATGTCCTTTGTTAAAAATAAATAAATAATATTTTTAAATAAAGAAAGGAGACAGAAGAATGGCATCCACAGGCCCTCCAGTCCTGACATGATTAAATCTTAGCATGGGAAAGGCTTAGCAAAGCAGCTCCATTCTGCTAGCCTGCTACTCACTGAAGGCAACAGCTTAAAATGAGTCCACAGAGTGATCACCCCCGACTTCGACATGATTCTCTCACTCTGTGTCAGTAATGTCCAACCACCTCTACTGACCACCCCCCAGCTGCTGCCACTGACCACTCAACAGAGCTAGCTTTGGCTGACCCTCAAACTGTCACAAACTAAACACAACACCCTTTGCATGTGCTGCTCCGCTGTCTCACCCTTCTTATCATTCTGAACTTCTGCTCTTCCCCCCAAGTTTGCCTCCTCTGGGAAGCCATGCCCACCCTCCCTTCCCGGCATCCAGTGTCAGTTCCTCTAACCAATCTATAGCCCACTGACTTGTAGTGATGATTGTAAGGGATGCTGAGTGGGCAAAGTAGGCAGGGGTGCCTGCCACACCTGGAGGAAGTCAGGGCACCTGGCCCTGGGAGGGGACCAGTGCCCAATCTCTACTTAAGTAGCCTTTGGTCAATGAGAACACAAGTTGCTTATTACAAAATATCCTTTATTGATAAAATAGCTCGAACTTTTTAAAAACACCTATACGTAACAGTAAGGAGACCACAGCCAACAACAGTAGAGATCCCATGGAGTACATATAAGAACAGTCAGCAGACACAAGGCCCCAGTCTGGCCCCAGAACAATGCCTGGCCTCATGCTGAGACTGAGGAAAAAGCTGGACCACCTACCTCTCCCTAAACAGGACTCTCTGTTCTTCTCCATCCAAGAAAATTCCCTCAGCACCCTTCCATATCTGGCCAGGTCCACAGAGGGTTAATAATGCCTGTGTCACTAAACTCAACCTCAAGTTCGGACGCCTGCTGGATTCATCTGGAAGCAAGCACTCCCATGGAAGACTGGAGAATGCTTTTCAAATTCTCCCAACTGCTCTGTGGATCAGGTTCTAGGGTGGAGGAGAGAACCAGTAGAGAAGGGTCCTGGGACTCCAGAGGTTGCAGTGGAGCTATATGGCTGAGTCTGAGATGGCTGGCCAGCACCCACCTACTGAGGGTGGGGTCAGTTACACATCACAGGAACACATGTGGGGTTTGGAGACCTTCCTGGGGCACGCTGATCAGAGGCTCTCCTGGAAGCCCCAGGCTTTTGTTCACCTGCTCCAACCCCAGGACCCACCTGGGGACTCTGCCACCCTCCACAGGCTCATCATCTCAAACTGTTCCCAGAGCATGAATAATTTTAGCTATCTTGGGGAAAAAAATTGCCTGAGTGATGACAAAAGACTTATCTCCCATTAGGGATCCAAGCCACCAAAAACCCTCTTGGTGTCGCAGGTGAAATATTCAGAAGCTGTCACATAGCATAATAACTCAAGCCTCTGCAGGCACAAGAACATGTTCTCAAAGAATTTCTTTAACTGAAATAGTGGTTCTGTCTGCCACTCCCCGCTTCCAGTTTGGGGGTAGAAATTCACACACCCCAGGCACAGAATAAATGACTACAGGAAGACAGGTGGTGGTAAACACAGAGAATGGGGATTTTTATATCACTGAATAATCACACTTTCTGGAATTCTAGTGCATCCCCCCCACTGGAGCTCAAAGCTTTCAGCAAAGCCTTTCATCTCCCTGTGGAAAGTAGGCGGTGAGCTATTGTCGCCCAGCTTTATGCAAAGGGTGAATGTTAGTGATCAGGGATCTCCTGTGGAGGCAGAGGCCAGACCACCCCAATGAGGCATCCATGCACCCACCTGCCTCTCAGAGGGGAATGGGCTCATGAAAATGATCCCCTGATTCTGGCCTTTAAAGGATTTACAAATCCAAAAACAAGGGGAGGGAAGAAAGAAGGGCCCAGAGACAGCCCATAAACCCCCATCCCAAAGCCTGATGGGGATCACAATACCAACAGGGGTGCATGACCTTTGTATTTACCTCCTCTTTAGCAGCAGTCCCTCCTGGGGAAAGTGGAAGGCTGATTTCTTCTTCTTTATAGGGAGTATGGAGGGAAGAGACCAAAAACACCACAAGCAAGTGATCTGCCAAAAAATACAGGGTCCTGGAAGCAGGAATCCCCACCCAATGGCTTTCAGGGGCATGGGGTTCTGGGAGGGGTGCTTTAGCCTCTCTTGGCTTCACCTACATTCAGGAAGACTCAAACCTCATCCACCTGCCTGTGCTCTGGCTAGGGATGAAGATGTTTCCCACAGTCAAGCAAGCCTGGAGAGGCTCCAAATGGAGCTGAGACTAGCACCCCTAGGGTGCTACCTCTCCTAGGGAGCTCCTAAAAAATGAGGCCTGCTGGACCTGGGCGTGGCCACATAAAACAAGGAAAAGAAGCAGTGTGGCCCTAGTGCTACCTGGCAACAATCCCACACAGGCAGCTAGAGGGCTCACCAGGCCGTCGGGGTCCACTGACGGCAAAGGATCCTTCGGAAGGCACGGCGAAAGTCCTGGTTGAAGATGGTGTAGATGACAGGGTTCAGTGAGCTGTTGCAGTAGCCGATCCAGAAGAAGAACTGGAATAAGCCATGGGGCACTTTGCAGTGCTGTGGGCAGATGGCACCCAGGCTGTAACTGAAGAAGAAAGGGAACCAGCAGAGCACAAAGACACCAATAACCACAGCCAGCACAAAGGTGAACCGCTTCTCCCGGGTCAGCTGTGCCCGCCGACGCCACCACTGCCCACTTGCTGTGCCCACACCCCTACTCAGGAGCACTTGGCCTCGAAGGGTCGCCAGCACTCTGGAGCCCTGTGGCTGCTGCAGGGGTGGGCTGCAAGCTGAGGCAGGAGACACAGGCACAGCCTGAGGCTCACACTCTTCTTCCTCATCATCCCCAGCTTCCTCCTCAGGTGATGCCCTGTAGATATCTTCCTCCTGACCCCGACCTGAGCTGGGGAGAGGAGGCCAGCTGGGTGGCACCCCCGGAGTCCCAGGACCTTCAGGGGTCTCCCCTTCGACTTTCTCCCCAGTGGACTTGGAGTGTCTATTGGCCTCTCTGGCAGCAACCAAACGAGAGACCAGGTTTGGCAGTTTGGCTGAGCTTGGAGCTCCCAGGGAGGCCTGGCCCGTCTGCTTAGACTCACCCTTCCCAGGGGCTCCCTTGGCCCTGGGGCCTCTGCAGTGGCTGCGTTTGGCGATCAGGTAGATGCGCAGGTAGACAAGGATCATGATGAGGCAGGGTGCGAAGAAGGATCCGATGCTGGAGGCCAAGATGTACCAGGCTTCCTGGTTGAGTTTGCACTGGGGACGCCCCCGGGACTGAGGGCCCTGGTCACCCTTGTAGATGAGGGGCGGCAGGGAGATGACCGCTGCAATGAGCCACACGGTGAGGATGATGCACTTGATGCGGCGAGGGGTGCGCTTGGAGTTGTACTCGAGCGCGCGGCTCACAGCCCAGTAGCGGTCCAGGCTGATGGCACACAGGTGCACGATGGACGAGGTGCAGAAGAGCACGTCGAGCGCCAGGTACACCTCGCACCACGTGCGCCTGAAGTACCAGTACCCGAGCAGCTCGTTGGCGAGCGAGAAAGGGATGATGAGGGTGGCCACCAGGATGTCCGCGGCGGCCAGCGACACCAGGAACAGGTTCTGCGGGGCGCGCAGCGAGCGGCTAGTCAGCACAGCCAAGATAACCAGCGCGTTGCCGAAGATGGTGAAGAGGATAAGGAAGGTGATGACCGCTGCGATGGCCGCAGTGGCCTGCACGGAGTAGGGCTCCTGGTGGTCCATGACGGGGCGGGATGCGTCCGCAGACCACAGAGCGGTCCCAGCAGCTCGGCTAAAGCAGATCGCCCCCCTGGGGATGCTGGAGCCCCATGGTTCGACCGAGCAGGGCCTGGGAGATCGGGGGACTCCGAGAGCACGCCACCGCCCTCCTACATCCTTGTCCACCCGCGCCCAGCGGCCCTGCCGTGCGCCCTGCAGAACTTTTCCAAGTTGTCCCGCTGCGGTCCCTGCCGGTCCCGGGAGAGAGGGGAGTGGCACCTTCCCGCCACAAGGGTGCTGGGCGCGCCTGGCCGGGGCCACGCCGCTGGCTCCCGGAGGAGGCGCAGAGGTTCGGGCGCCGGCTCCGCGATCCGCTAGTGCCCGGAGACGCGCCTGCAGGCAGCCCGCCCGGCCGGGAGTGGGGAGGGGAGCTAGCGCGGCGGGAGGAGGGAGGAGGGAGAAGAAAGGAGGGAGGAGGCGGGGGCGGGAGATGGGGAGGGGGCGGGGCGGGCTCTCAGACCTGGGGCGGGTGCAAGGTGTGTCCCATGGAAGGACCCGCAAACCCAGCCTCCCCGCGACCTCCGCCTTCACTCTGGCACCCCGACTTGTGTCCTTCTGTCCTCTGTGCCTGAAGGGAGTCTTTGGGACTCCTGCATCTGGGAATGACGCTTGCAAGACTGGGCGGGTCGGTGAGTGCCGGGGGCTGGGACTCAGCGCCAGTGCATGGAAACCCGCAGGCTGCGGAGCCGGGGCTGCGGGGTTGCGGGGCTGCGGGGTTGCGGGGCTGCGGGGTTGCGGGGCCAGGGCGGGGCGCTGGGGGCTTGCATAGAGGGCGAGAGCCCATCTCTCCTCCCGCCGTTGAAAAACCCCAAGTGGGTGAGTGAATTGTGTTTTGGGAGCCGGAGCATAATAAACCTCAACCCCTGACTACCCTATGCGGGAGAGGAAATAAGCCTAGCACAGGACTGGGGGGGAGGGGGGTGGAAGAGTGGGGAGACTGCCCCAGCCCCTTCCCCTAAGGCTTTCCCGCCCGGGCTGCGCCCGGTCCCGGCCACGCAGCCCCGGAAGATGCGCAGACACTCGGGCTGCTAGCGCCGCCTACAGTCACCGCGCGTCGAGGCGGTCTACCGCGTCCTCCGGAGCCCACACCGCATCCCTAAGGCTCTGAAAGGCTCTGGAGGTCGGTGTGGCCAAACCAGATGTCAGAGTCTGGCCTTCAGGACTTCCGCATACTCCCAACAACTGCCTCTGCTGTCTCCCCTGGGCGCAGAAGTAGGAGGAAAACTGACCCGGACTCACATCTCAGAAGCAAAGGCTTGTTTGGGAGGAAGCGATTGACACATTCTAACCTCTTGACCAATTGAGACAGAGCAAGGAAATCTCGTGGGAGTAATGGGTGTGGCCTTTTCAACAGTTCAGAGGGGAAAAGGTCTCAGAAGCAGCTAGGATAGTAGGAGCTTCCTTTGACTTGAAAGTGACCCCCCCCCATCCTTATGCTCCTCTTGAAGTAGCAGTGCACAGAGCTGGGGATGAGATTTCAGGAGTGGAAGAAGTGGATCCACAGTAGAGTGCTCTCCTTGCATACATGAGTCTTAGGGCTCAGTTCTCAGCACCATACAGGAGAGCAATTAAGACAAAAACGAGAAGAACTCCACAGATAGCACTGGGTCACAAACTAATTACAGATGAATCTGCTGACCTTCCCCACCCTCTTCACCCCTTGCATCCCCCAATCCCATGCCTCACAGAACTGAGAGCAAGGATTTCCATGGTACCCTCACCCACCCACTTTCTCCATAGTGATACCAGGCTCAGCCTGGACAGCTTCAAGCCCCCCACACACACACACACAGTTTCCAAAGCCCCCAGTGTTGTCACTCCAGGCTAGAACTAAGCCTCATTAGACAGAGAGATGAAAAATGATGAATGAAATAGTGGGGGTTGTATTGTTAAATGGGAATCTGGGGAATGTAAAAAAAAAAAAAAGAAGAAGAAGTAGAAACGCAAAGCAGAAATTGACTGAGTTTGGAGTATGGCACCAAAGTAAGAAAGCAGAAGTACACTAGAGTTTGCAGTGAGTACCTCCCTAATACTTCCTCTCCACTTTTCCAAGCTTTGGGTCCATGATTGCTCAACAATTTGTTTGGCTTTGTATGTTAACTATCTTTTCAGTCACCAGGTTCCAGGTGTCATCAGGATGCCGGCCAGACTTCCCTGGATTGAAGACCCCACCAATGTGTCCTGGAGCTCAGCTTCCCCAGAGACCCATCCTACTAGGAAAAGAGAGAGGCAGACTGGGAGTATGGACCGACCAGTCAACGCCCATGTTCAGCGAGGAAGCAATTACAGAAGCCAGACCTTCTACCTTCTGCAACCCTCAATGACCCTGGGTCCATGCTCCCAGAGGGATAGAGAATGGGAAAGCTATCAGGGGAGGGGGTGGGATATGGAGATTGGGCGGTGGGAATTGTGTGGAGTTGTACCCCTCCTACCCTATGGTTTTGTTAATTAATCCTTTCTTAAATAAAATTAAAAAAAATCAAAAAAAAAAAAAAGAAAAAGAAAAAGGCACACTGGGAACTTCTGTAGCACCATTGCTATGGTTTTAGCTGATGGGAATTAGCAATACCCTGAGGGGATAATGTGGTGGGGAGGAGACCTTTAGTCATTTATAAGACAAAGCAGAAGATTGGTATGTAGATAAAAGAAGTGGCCATACTAGCATAGGGTAGTTTGGACCCTGCCTAACTCAACCACATCTGCACAATTTCCCAACAGATTCTAGTGATCACAGGACTCAATCTGATCTGAAAACTTGGTTTCATGTTAAAGTTGCCAAAGAATACCCAAACCTCAACTAGTCCAGAGTGCTGTCTTTAAATCCAAGGTTCCAGGTGTGTAAAGTAAGGGTAATACTTTGTGTAGACTCTTCCAGATACACCTCCTCACTCTGGCCAGCTATGTGTGCCAGAGCACTGCCGAATAGTGGGCTTCATTCCAGTACTGATGTGCTATCTAGTGATGAGAACAGTGATGTGATGAAAAGGCCAGGAGGTGCATAGTTTGACCATAGCTGCAGATGTGTGAGCTGGATTACAGCCCACTGAAGACCCCAGTCTGTTGACTGGCAGGCTTAACTGCAGAACTGGAAGCAGACTATGGATCACACTAAGCCCAGCTGTTCTCAGGAGGTCAGAACTTGAGTCTTGTTCATTATTCTAAAGGAAAGGTGCAATTTCAGTGAATTATTATTATTTTAGTGGAGCAGAGCCTCACACATGTGCAATTTCACTGTTCTGAGCTGAGTTTTTCCAAAAGAGACAGACAGAGACACTGTAGCACCAAAGCTTCCTCCAGTACTATAGCACTCCCATGCAGGACCAGGGGCTCAAAAAAAAAAAAAAAAGTGAATAGCAAGGAAGAGAGATGCCTGCAGCACTGCTTCACCACTTGTGAAGCTTCTCCTGCAGGTGGAAACTTGCAGGGGGGCTTGAACATTATATAACATGTGTTCAACCCAGTGCATCACTGCCCAGCCCCATCAAACCTCATTTTTATAGCCCACAATTCTGCATAGAATCCTGGATAAACAAACATTAATCCACCTCAGGAAGTAGAGCTCGCTCAAAGAACCCAGCCTTCAGCCAGAGTACCGACAGGCCCTTTGTTCCTGGATCCATCTTCATGGAAACAGGTAGTGTAGCCCATAGGCAATGTCTCACCCTTATCCAGACTCAAAGCCAGCACCCCAAGCATATGAGGGTCAATTTCCTCCTTGATACCTCTTGGTATTTAACTTAAAAAGGGTTTTGGGTGGAAGCTGGTGCTGTGCATAGGATTCACAGCGGGAGGTGGGAATTGGTTTAAACAATACAAGCTTTATTAGGGTGAAACAGGTAAAAGGCAAATAAGCACTTATCAAGGGTTATCACTTATACTAGGTCTATAAAATCTGAATATAGTTATCAAAAGCTTAGTCCCATAAGATAAACAATTATCAGCTCTGGTAAAGGTTGCTCATGGCTATAAAGGGGTATAAAAATTTACCAGCTAGCAGAGTCACACATGTTCAGTTCCCAGGAGAAGTAGCCATGGTGGATGGATGCCTGGAGCACCTCTGCCAAGATGCTTCTGACCAGGAGAAGCAGCAGCAACCAAAAAGAGCGAGTTCCGGCTGGCTGTACTTTTCTTTGTACACCAGCACAGCCTGGATCCACCCACAGTCCACCATTCACCTGCGCAGACCACTGCATACTCTGTCGCCAAGGCTGACAGCAGCATCGTGTCGGGAATTCCATCCATGGTCAACGGTGTCACCGCAGATACCAGGCTGTCCCTACCTCCTGCCAGCCTCTGTCAGGTGGGAATGTCCACAGCCTGCTGGATGGGTGTTAACCCAGGCTAGGTTGAAAGGATCATCAGGCTCCCTTGCCCCCTCTAGAGGCCAGCCATGTGGGTATATGTTCCCTACCTGCACTAATCAGCTCTCTTGGAAGGAAAGGACTCTAAATCCCTCCCTCACCAGTACCCTCAAGGCTCAGCCACGACCCCAGGTTCAGTGCTCTCTCTTAAAAAATCATTGGCGCGGGAGTCAGGCTGTAGCGCAAAGCACAAGGACCGGGCATAAGGATCCCGGTTCGAACCCCAGCTCCCCACCTGCAGGGGAGTCGCTTCACAGGCGGTGAAGCAGGTCTGCAGGTGTCTGTCTTTCTCTCCTCCTGTCTTCCCCTCCTCTCTCCATTTCTCTCTGTCCTATACAACAACGACAACAATAATAACTACAACAATAAAACAAGGGCAACAAAAGGGAATAATTAAATATTTTTTAAAAATCATTGGCGCTCAGGCAGTGGGCACCCTTACATAGCTCACTCAATTCCTGTTGTCACTGCAGCACTCTGCCTCCCCCTCCCCCACCCCTATAAACCTTCCTCCATGCCTGCTCCATCCAGCCTGCTCCACCACCAGGTGTCCAGAACAGGGTTCTGCCCACCATCCTTCCCTGCTGCTGATACCTGAGACCAGATTCCAGTTTGGTGTCAGAAAATCCTTGACTCAATAGTGTGGGAGATAGGATAGCATAAAGATGTACAAAAACTTTCATGGCCTGAGGCTGCGATGTCCTAGGTTCAATCCCCGAACCACCACCAGCCAGAGTTTAGTAGTGCTCTGGTCTCTATCAGTATCTCTCATTAATATATATTGCCTATAGGGTTATTGCTGGGGCTCAGTGCCTGCACCAAGAATCCATTGCTCCTGGCAGCTATTTTTACCTTCTTTTTGTTGTTATTGTTATTGGATAGATAAGACAAAGAAATTGAGAGAGGAAGGGACGCTAGAGAGGAGGAAAGATAAATACCTGCAGACCTGCTTCACTGCTTGTGAAGCAACCTCCCTGCAGGTGGGGAGCCGGGGGCTCGAACAGAGATCCTTGCCAATCCTTCAGCTTGGTACTATGTGTGTTTAACCCAGTGCACGACCACCCGGCCCCCAAAATCAAGTATTTTAAAAAGAAAAAAATCCTTGACTCAGGAGTGAATTTCAGGTAGAGAGCAGTGTCTCCAGAATGTGCCCCCTCCCCCAGGCCTGTACTGTGTCCCAATGTCCCCTGATAGTCCAGGGAGTTAGCAAAGGCCAAGCCTGCTGCTCCCCTTTTCTTCCCTAAGTGTTTCCTCTTCTGAAAAATGGGTACAAGCACCTGAGCATCCCACTACCCAGCAGTCAGGAGAAATAAAGGCACTCAGGTATGTAGTCAGCATAGCCTGGAACCCAACTTCTGCAGCAAGAACCCAATTTTATTTCTTTCACCCAAAAACATCCTGAGAAGCCTAGAACCCTGGGAGAGGCCAGACTTTTCCCTCACCCCAAAAGCAGGGTTTCCTTCTGGCCTCAAGACGCAACTGCTCTCACACCAGAGCTCCTGGTCCAGGCCCACTCTCTGGCACCCTGCAGATGTTTACATGGCTGGAGCTAACTTCACAGGAACCGAGGAAGGAAGAGTGGGGCTTGACTGAAGAAAGACAAGTAAGGTAAAAACGAGTTCTGAGTGGTGTTCAGGGGACTTTCCCCACTATACCCTATACCTCCCCATTGGTGGAAACCCAAGCCTTCTTGCCCTTCAGAGAAGTGAACTCTGAAAGCTCCTGGCAACAGAGCATTTCTAGCACTCAGGCATTAGGGAAAAGAGACCTGCTAGTTCCTGCAGTCCCAGGCATGGGGCTCCCCACCCAAGGCCTGGCTTACAGAAAAGGCTGGGGCAGTACCATTAGGCCATGTTAGGGGTTTGGGTTCTAGAGTCCTTCAAGTTGGAACATTCTCTACTTGTCTCCTCCAGACCTCTCTCCCTGGAGCCCTGGAGAATTCCAGACCATTCCCAGCATCCACCAGGGCAGAAGCCAAGAGCAGGTCTCCCTGCCTTCCCCTGACAGACTTTGAGGGACCCTCTGACCCAAGAACCCTTGGAAAAACAATAAGGACAAGGGGGGAAATGGAGAGTCCTGGGTCTCAGAGAAAGTAATCAGAATGGGACTAAAAGACAGGGGTATTGTCCAGAGGGGCCAAAGGTTGTGCAACCAGGCTGTTCTGGACAGAGGATACGCTCCCCACTTGGCGGCAGAAGTCACAGGCCTGACTTCTGGGAAGCCCCCTGAAGAAACCACCAGATGCATGAGCTTCAGGCAGAGCTGGATTCGCCAAAGCAGCCTGGATAGGTGCTAGCTGCTCTTCCACATCCAGAGGGGGAGGTGGGGGGCCCATGGGTACTTGGACAGGCCAAGACTGCTGCCCCAGAGCAGCAGCAGGAACTCCTGCTCCAGACTTGGATCTTGGGGAGTAATCAGGAGTCGGAGGTGGCCTTGCAGAGGCCTCCTCACCAAAGTTCCTCAGGGCAGGAGGTGCCCATCTAGGTGGGCTCTCTTCTCCAGGCACTGCAGCAACAACCTGGCCTGCAGTCCTAGAGTTTCTGAGTTCGGGCCTGCTGGACTCTACCAACAGTGCCTTCAGAAGTTGTTGCAGAGATGCTCTAGAGGCAGGAGTGGGGCTCTTGATGCTGGGAGCTGGGAACCCTGATGCAAGAAAAGACAGGTGGTCATGTCCCGAAAATCACAGAAGGAAAATGTGCCCACTACCACCCAGCCTGCCACAGAGTGCCAGAGCAATCTTTATGAGCTCTCTAGCTCAAGGAATATAGTCAGATACACTGTCATACCCCTGTGAAGCCCCTTGTCCAATGTCTTCAAAACCCAAATCCCCAAACTTCCCCTTAGTGATAAGGGCCACAGAGTCATTCCATTCCTGTACACACACACACCTGGCCCTAGAGGTCATCACCAAAAACTGAAGCCACCTGGGCCTTCCATGACCTCTCCCACCCCACACCCCAGCCTGCTCTGATGAATCAGTCCACCTGAGAGCAAGGTGCCTCACTGCCCAAACCCCACCTGGAGTCACTGTGTGCAGCAACACCCCACCTTGTAGTCTGCATGTGAGGCCTCTTCCAGAGCCTTCCCTGGACTTGGAAGCCACAGTCAAAGCCAAGGCATTGGGAAGACACAGCTTAGCACTGCAGGCCCAATAAGGGGGGCAGGTCCTCCTTGCTCTTCACTGCCACTCCCTCCCAAGGCCACTGACTTGACTTTGACTTTTTTTATCCATGACTTTGTACTCTGCCTTCATTTTAGGTTCAAGTGACCTGGGGACCATCCTTCTCGGTGGTGCGTCTCACCCATCACTTCTGCCCTTTCATCAGAAGTCCAGTCCTCAACAGACTGACCTGTTCTGAGCTAGCCTGCTTCGTCACGTGATTTCTCCAGAAACTACCACTGCAGAAATCTCAGTCTCAATTTGCCCACCCTCTGACAGCATCTGCCTCAACTTCCAGCTCATTTAAATATCACAGCTCTTTATGCCCACTGAGCCCACAGATCCCAATGCCTTTTCTCCATAATCACTTCCAGTCTGTTCTCAGTCTGACTTGGACTCCAAAGCCCTCACTGCAGTCATTCCCTGAGAAACATTCTCATACACCACCTCGCTATCTCACCTGACCACAAAACCCAAGCCCTGGAGGCCCAAGTCACATACCTCCTACACCTGGGCAGCTGCTGGCCTAGTGCCACCCACCCCTGCCAGGAATCTCTTATGGGTCTGCTCTCCTGTACTCCCACTTGGATGTCTCACTCCTTTCACATGCATCCCCTTCTCTCCCACCTCTTGACTGTATTCTCCTGGTGATCCCTCCCTGCTCACGTCTGTAATTTAACCCCCATTACTTCTCCCTCATCAATACCAACTCAAGGTCCCATGAGTCAGTCTGCCCTCCACCACTCACCTCTCACTTGAAGATCATAGCCATGGGGGCTGCAGTCATAAAGCTTGAGGACCCGGGTGATATCTGAGGCGCTCAGGTTCCATCGCTGCCCAATGTGGACATTGGGGGCCCAGAGTGGCACAATGGTGGGCAGCCCACGCCAGCTGAAGGCAAACCTGAAACCCACCAGGTGGGGGCCTGAGTTTAGATCACAGGGGGGCTGGGGCAGGGCAGTACGGCAGAAAAAGGAACACAAGGAAAGGGTCCCCTCACCTCCCATAGTGCATCACGGAGGAGTAGTCATAGGGCACCAGCATGTTGCTACTCCGAGACTTGACAAAGTTGATTGCAAAGCCTGCAAAGATACTTACAGACTTGGGATGAGGGCAGCCAGCTGAGGGGGTGAGGGGAGGCACCATGGAGGAAGAGGGGAGGATGACTTCTGGGAACTTACAACCTACCCAAGCAGAGGAGTTCAAAAAAACTACTGTCAAATGTGTTTCTTCCCACCTCCACCCCTAGTACTGATCTCTGGTGCCTGTCACCTTCGTACCTTCACTGCCTACTCTGTCCCCCTGCCCTGGGGAGGGACTCAAACCTAAACCAGGTGGGTTTGGCAGCACAGGGGCCTTATGGCCTAAAAGTTCTCTTGGCCCCTCCAACTCACCTTGTAAGAGACTAGTCTTTGTATAACCCCAGCTCCACAGTCACAAGCTGTACAAACTGTCTGATAGCCCTTGACCTGACACTCAGAAGCTCTAGACCTGGAAAGAGGCAAAATCCCCTCCCCCAACTTCTCTCCCGCCCTTCACAGTGAATTTAAGTCTTTGTATCCCCAACCCCCATCCCCATGCCTTCCCTGTGGTCACCAGCAGCCCCCTTACTAGTCAGATGACACTGCAACTTTACCCCATCATCTGCCTGAGACCTATACTCCTGTTTTTAAAAACTTACATTAATTAACAAACATCACTTGAACAGGCCATGTGTTCATCTGGTACACAATTTTTTAATGTTAAGTCTGCCACTACATTCTCCCTCCCTAGTTCCCACTCCCAGTTAATTACTGTTATTAGCTTGTATATTCTAACAGTTTGTTCTTTATATAATAAATACAAATATATTCTCTTTCTCTATTCTTAAGCAATTTTTTTTCCATTAGGGCAGCTGGTGTTTTAACCTGTTTTGTGTTAAGAAAACAACTCAAGTTTATTTGGTGCTTTTCCCATCAATTCCCTCTTGACTTTGTTTTCTTTATTTGGCTGAAGTGCTTATTTGTACTATTTTTATTGATGTAAGTGTTTAAGTCCACAGATTTCACTAAGCATTGCTTGCATTAGTTGTGCATCATCAGGTTTTTTTTTATCTTTATTTATTGGATAGATGTAATAGTGAATCATCAGTTCTAATGTGTGTTGTTTTTTTTTTTTTTTTTTTTTTTTGGAATTTCTGCAATTTTTTTTAACCCCAGAGCTAAAAGATAGATTTGATTTGTTTAAATTTCCAAGTACAGAGTTTTGGACTGGGATCTGTTTCTTTTTTTTTTTTTAATTTTGTAATTGTCTTTATTTACTGGATAGAAACAGCCAGAAATCCAGAGGGAATGGGGAGACAGAGATGGAGAGAGAAAGACAGATACCTGAAACACTGCTTCACTGCTTGCAAAGCTTTCTCCCTGCAGGTGGGGACTGGGGGTTTGAACCTGGGTCCTTGTGCATTGTAACATGTGTGCTCAACCAGGTGTGCCACCAGACTAGGATTTGTTTCTACTTTTACATCACTTTCAGAATGTTTCCATTAACTCTTTTTAATGTGATGTTTTATGACTATCACATGTATAGCCATGTGTTGCTTTATACACACTCAGGAGTACTTGAAAAAATTACAGTCTAAAAAAAAAAAAAAAGATTATAGTCTAGTTGAAAAGTAAAGACTATCAATGACTCACTTCCCTAACTATTATGATCTTAATTTCAGTTTTCTTCCCATAGGCCTGAAAAATAGTTCACCTGAGTGGCTGTCTGCTTTGCCATGCATGTGACCCGGGTTCAAGCCCAGCCCCACTGTACTGGGAGGAGGCTTTAGTGCTATGGTGCCTTTTCTTCACTGTCTCAGTCTTTACCTGAAAAAGTCTACCTAGATAAGTAAAGTCCTGGCAATAAAAAGTAAATAAAAATAAGGGACCAGGCAGCGGTATACCTGGTTGAGTGCACATGTTACAGTGCGCAAGGACCCAGGTTCAAGCCCCTATTCCCTACCTGCAGGAAGAAAGTTTCACAAGTGATAAAGCAGGGATGCAGGTGTCTATCTCTCTCCTCTATCTCCTCCTCCCTTCTCAATTTCTGACTGTCTCTATCCAATGAATAAATTCAAATAAAAAGAAAAAGGCACTACTCATGCTGTCCCTCAGATACCCCTTTCTCTGGGGATTCCATGCATGTAGTTCTGTCTTGGGTGTCCTTCCCCAAAGGACTCACTGGGCTAACCCGACAGCAGCAGTGGCATCACTCCAGAAGCCCTCTGCTTTCAGCCAACCTTCCAAGCCCGCCCCTCTCTGCATGTACCCCATGCCCCAAATCAACACTTGGACTTGTACCTCTCCTCCTTTCCCTCATGGAGCAGCTATTTCTCTCACCGGATAAGGCTGACCCCTTCCCCCAGCCCAGGGCTTTTCTGTGGCCACTATATCACATCTCTGCTTTCTCTGCTCCACATACCTGGCAGTGTCCATCTCACCTGCAGGGCTTCCCTCACTCCCCACCTCCAGCACTGGGCTCATATAACCTGCTACCTCCATGGTTTCTACTCAGCTCAGCCCCCACAGCTGAACACAGCCTGTCTCTGCCCTGCACAGCAGTGTCTGGCACCTGAGGCCAAGTACACATGGAGCAAGAGCATAAGCTACCACCTACCTTGTTTTCTGGGAATTAACGGTCAGATCACAGAAATGAGATGCCTTAGCTGAGGGGTGGCTGCGGGTGAGCAGATAAAGACTTGGTGCTCAGATCAGCAGCATCTGAAGGCCTCCAGGACTCAGGAGAACATAAGATAGGCAGATGGTAGGGGAAATGGACAGTGACTCCTCAGGCCTTCTCCCATGTCTACTGCTCTCACTCCAGGGCCCAGGATGACCCGTGTACACCCCCAGCTTACCTGGGAGGATCTCTTTCCAGTTGATTCGGATATAGCTGTCCCTGTCAGCCCGAGCATGCTCATGCCAGAAACCCAGCACGTGCATAAGCTCATGCAGCACAATGCCCTTGCCTCTGCGAAGACAGGTGGGTGCCAGGGACACCACCTGCATCCCTCCATTGCGCCCCACACTAGAGAAGCACCTGTAGGCCCAGGAGACAGAGCTAAGTGAGCACCAGCCTGGAGAGAGCCAGCCAGGCCAGGCCTCCCCACACCCCATGTCCTGGGGCAGATGAATACCAACAGGAGACTTGTCCTTGTTCTGTGCTTTAGTTTACTGCCTCCCCCCACCCCCCCACCCCACCCCCCCACACACACACACCTTCATTGCCTGGCTTTCTGTGAAACTGGGTTATTGGAACCCCATCACTAGCCTTGTGGCAAGGTAGCCACTGATGTGTGTAGCAGAGACAGCTCTCTAAGTGAGCGTACCTGCATGGGGAGCCCAAGTAGAAGCTGTTGCTTGCATCATCTCAGGTCAGTCTCCAAGAAAAGGCAGAAAAGGCTCAAAAATTACAGGACTTTCCCCGAGTCACAACTAGGTCCAAGACCAGAATGCCATAAATCCTGAGCTTGTCATACCAGGTAGTCTCCCCAAGGATGAAAGTTTAATGAGGGGGTGGGGGGTGATAGGGGATTAGCACCCAGTCCTTCTGTCCCAAGTCTGTTGGTTCAGCTCACACTGAACAGGCCTCTTGTGGTAGACAGACTGGCCCTGGGAGGATGGGCCGAGGAGTAGATTTGAGCCAATGACTAATCAGTCCAGGCTGAACTCAGGTGAAGCACTCACCCAGGACCACTTACCCTGACATGGGGATGATGGAGATGAAGTCTCTCTGGCCCTGGTAGGGGACAAACCTGATGCATGTGAGGCGTTCAAAGTCAGCAAAGGCCTCCAGAATGATCTTGAGGCTAGGCTCATCTAAGAGGAGACACTCTAGCTGAGCCCCCAGCATAGCCACCCAGGTCCCTCATGACCCCTGGGAAGCCTGCCTTTGGGCAGGGGGCAGGAATTCAAGTCACTCTCCCCACACCAGGATTATCACTGGAGCTCAATGCCCACACTACAAATCTACCACTCCTGGGTGGTCATTTTTTTTCCTTTTTCTAATTTTTATTAGCTAGAACAGAATGTCAGGAGAGGGCAGAGTGATAACATTGTGGAGAGAAGCAGGAAGGGCCTGGCTGTGTGGCCTTGAGTAGAGAGGGCACTGTCCTCTAGTCCATGTGGTATCAAAATGGAGTCAGTTGTCCCAAGATGTACCTTCCCTACAAGCTTTTATAGGACTTCACCTCCCCCACCCCTACCCCAGGTCAACAAGTGCTCAGGAATAGAAAAGTTTCTGTTGGGGGGGGGGGCACAGGGGAAAGTTCAGGTTGCTTGGATGACAGATTGGAACATAGAAGCAACCTGGGACTCCCAGGGCATCCTGGGAATTCACTCACCATATTTGCTGGAGAGCAGGAAGGGGATCTCTACAACATCCCCATTCTTGGGCCACTTGTTACTAGAAGCTGATAGCAGCTGGAAGGGACTCTGAAGAGAGAGGACAGCTCAGGGACCTCTGAAGACACAGGTTATTTATGCTTCCTGCCTCCCAGGGTGCCATCCCTCGGGACACAAGGGCCCTCACAGTGTGAAGAGGCAGGACCCAGGTGTGTGAGGACAGGGAGGCCATTAGAAAGGGCACAGACCTGGGAACTCAGGCCAGCTTTATGAGGCACAGTGCACAGAACCCGCCATTTGTCTTCTCAAGCAGATAGAACAAGACAGGCATCCCGAAGAGGTCAGTTAGCACCCTAGGTCCTAGTTCAGAAAGGCTCTGAACTCCAGCCCCACCCCAACATCTCAACAGAACCCCGTTCCAAAGCATAGTAACTGAGCTTTCTTGAATGTGGAGGGGTGGCAAAAAGATGGGAACAGCAAGGACCTCCTTGCAGTGATTCTAAGACAACACCGTTGGCCTTACCAGCTCTTTTCTCCATTCATCCACCAAGTAAACCCCACTGAGCACAGGCTTCGCAACACCTAGCATGGCTAGCTCCACCCTAGGGCTTGCTGGATTCCACCTCCAGCCCTGGCTTTCCCTGAGACACCTGGAGCTGAGCATCCCTGCTTCTGGCTCTACCCTCTTGCTGCATGACCAGTGCAGCCTCCAAACCAGCAGCTCTGCTGTCTCCAGGTCTGTCTATTTAGGAGCTGGCTGCCACCCCGTATCCTAAAGGATGTTTCTGCTGTCTTGCACACAGCATGCTCCTTCCTCCATTGGCCAGTTGTCCCACTGCCCACGCAGCCTGTTCCCTGACTCTACCACTCTAACCTCACCAGAGTGGTACCCCTTCATTATTCCAGCTTCACCTACCATCTTGGTTGTTCCCCTTCACTTCCTCATAGCCCCAACTGTCACCCCACAACCCTGTGCTCATCTCTCCCATGATCCTCTTCTTCCAGAGGATCATACTAACTCAAAGCCCTCCCCAGCTGACCATTGCACCAAATCCAGATGCTACCCTCTCCTTGGCAATCAGTGAGCTAATTCCTACTAGAACATTCCCTCTGATTTAGGACAAAAATGGACCTCTCACAAGTCCCACCCCATAATGAGAAAGTGACCTGTGGTTATTCTCTCCCTTGTGTGTATATGCACTCACCGGTCGGAGGATGTCACCCTCAACAAGGAAGCTATTTTCTGGGCTTTCTTCCGGGATAAGCCCTAGACGGGAGGGTGGGTATTAGTCTGTGTTCCTTGGAACACAACTCATGGAACAGCCCCAGTGGAAAGTTGGTTGCTAGGACAAGTTAACTCCAGGCTCTGCCCCTCTTCTGACTCTAGAGCCAGCACTCTTGTGGGCTCTCTGGCATATCACCATCTACAAACCTGTGTGCTATTTCTCAGCCTCACAGCATCCCTCCCCTACTCCCATGAACCCTGCAATCTGATCCCAACTTCCCCAAGGTCCAGGCCCCCTACTTTCATGAAACAGCCTTTTTTTTTTCCTTAAGTTTAGTAAAAAATACACCATCCCTCCAACACATGCTATGTGTTCACTAGGGTATAAACTTGGGACCTGTTTTGAGTCCAGTGCTCTAGCCACTCTGTCACCTCCCAACCCACAGAAAGCAGCCTTCCAGGTGTATCCACCCTCCATTCCAGTCCAGGTCACCCTCCTCAGAATATGCCTTGGCCTCTCCTATCTCACTTATGCCCCTATCTAACTCTTACTCATCTATGATACATTCAGGACCCTTGTAGTGGCTTGAGGCTGTAAGGTAGCTCACCTAGTAGAACATATATCATAAATCCCAGGGGCCAGTGGTAGCACACCAGGTTAAGCACAGATAGTATGAAGTGCAAGCACCCATGCAAGGATCCCAATCTGAGCCCCTGGTCCCCACCTGCAGGGAGGTCGCTTAACAAGCAGTGAAGCTGGCCTTCAGGCATTTATCTTTTTCTCCCTGTCTCAATGTCTGTTCTATCCAATAAGATTGGGGGGAGGGTCCCAATGCATACAGCCTGCAGGGTATGCCTTCCCTATCTCAGCCTATTTCCCTCACAGCTAAAGTCTTAACTGTCTGACACCCTCTTTTTTAAAAAAATATTTATTTATTCCCTTTTGTTGCCTTTGTTGTTTTATTCTTGTAGTTATTTTTGTTATTGATATCAGTTCTTGGATAGAACAGAGAGAAATGGAGAGAGGAGGGGAAGAGAAAGATAGACACCTGCAGACCTGCTTCACCACCTGTGAAGTGACCCCCCTGTAGGTGGGGAGCTGGGGCTCGAACCAGGATCCTTATGCCGGTCCTTGCACTTTGCGCCACGTGCGCTTAACCAGCTGCGCTACTGCCTGACTTCCTCTGACACCCTCTTTACTGAGCTATCTGCTTCATGAGGAATACTGGAAGTGCATCTAGCAGCCTGAATGTATCACCTTAGGTTGGGCTCCCTTGAAGTAGGACCCAAGTTAGAAGTCATCTGCAAGTGAGTACCTCCCTAATACTTCCTCTCCACTTTTCCAAGCTTTGGGTCCATGATTGCTCAACAATTTGTTTGGCTTTGTATGTTAACTATCTTTTCAGTCACCAGGTTCCAGGTGTCATCAGGATGCCGGCCAGACTTCCCTGGATTGAAGACCCCACCAATGTGTCCTGGAGCTCAGCTTCCCCAGAGACCCATCCTACTAGGAAAAGAGAGAGGCAGACTGGGAGTATGGACCGACCAGTCAACACCCATGTTCAGCGAGGAAGCAATTACAGAAGCCAGACCTTCTACCTTCTGCAACCCTCAATGACCCTGGGTCCATGCTCCCAGAGGGATAGAGAATGGGAAAGCTATCGGGGGAGGGGGTGGGATATGAAAAAAAAAAAAAAAAAAAAGAAGTCATCTGCAAGTGATTTATTGGGGAAGTGGGGGGGGGGTATAAAGAAAGCTGGAGAGGTTTTCAGAAGAACACCAGCTCAGTTAAGTGCAGCCTTAGCGTGAACTCCAGACAGCACTGGACCCAGAATGACAGACAGCACCAACTTGAAGCAGGGGCTGTGCCCCACATGAGCCTCTCTGGGCCAGTCCAGGCAGAGGAGAATGAAACCTCCTGAGTTTCCCATCAGAGGCAGCTCATTTGGCCAACGCTCTTCAGCTGTGAGGCCTTAGTCACATTCCCAGCAGCTGGAGATGACTTCTTGGTGGAGGGCACCTGGGCAATGGCAAGGCAACTGCGGCAGCTCCCACAGGCAACCCCCCCCAAAAAAAAAAACAAAAAAACACCCTACCTGTGTGTGTTCTCCCTGACATCTAAAAATCAATGTCAGGGAAGCCTCATATTGGTTTTGGCTACTTCCAAACTTCCAGATCACTCAGTGATCAAAAGATGGCATATTGCCAAACTCAAACTCAACAGTGCTGGGTTTCCAAGGCAGCTCAGAAAAGGGAACATACTGCATGGTATCTGCTACATCCAGCTGATTCCCTCCCCTTCCTTGCCCCCCAAGGTTTCAGCCTGTGATAGTTACAACTTCTGAACTCCAGTTTTTTTTCTAACAACTTTTTTCCCAGCTCTGTCCTCATTCTTCAGCTGAAATGTCCAGACAGGGAGGACTAAAGCTTCCTGCTGTTTTCTCTATATATGACCCCAGGCCCTCACACCTGCAGACCATCTGCATTAAGCAACTAACACATTTTCAAACATCTTCTAATGAGTTAACAATCCCCAGTGACCCACACATTTGATCAGGGGATTTTTTTTAACCTATATTTTTCTTCCTTCTATAAAAGGAACAATCCAGTAGAAAAGATTCAGAAAAGGCTTTTAAAGAAGTTGCCCACAGAACCCCTCCTTGTCTAGAGCCCACTAAATAAGCCAGTGCATTTCCTCCCAGCTTTTCCTGCATGTCTGAGTGTTCAGCATAGCTCTGACCACATTACAGAGCCAGTTTCATACCCCTGCAGCCCAAGAAGTAACAGAGACCTCACCTTGGTTAATTGCAGGAATGTCCTTGTCCCAGGATGTCTGCCTCTCCTCAGGAGCAAGGTCTTCAAGGAAATTGGACTCACAGGCTCCAGGGCAACTGGAAGCTAAGGGCACTCCTAGGACCAAACCTGTCCAGACAGACAGGTGCATACACATTAATGCCAGAAGTACGATGCCGGAAGTGCTCCCATCAGTGAGCCCACAGGACTAAGTGGAGTCAAGTGTCAGACTACAGGATGCTGACACTTCACAAAGATCGGCCCCCTGCAAGGAGTATGGGGAAGCTGCCTGGCCTCCCTGCTTGCCCCACCTGGTGCCAAGACCTAGACAACTGTGAGTCCTCTTTCAGGACTCACTGGCTCCAGGAGGCAACCAGCCCAGTGCTCCAGGTAATTAGCGGGTTTGTGTGGTACAGTAGAGAGCAGGAAGGAAGGAGACAGGGCTAGACTTCAGGTTCTAACCCTGGTGACAAGGCTTTGGCTAGTCTTAAGCCAACCCCATGACCCCCCTCTTTCTTTTTCCCTCTAGGGTTATTTCTGGGGCTCGGTGCAGCACTACAAATCCACTGCTCCTAGCAGCTAGTTTTTTCTTTTCTTTTTTTTTTTATAGGACAGAGAAATTGAGAGGGAAGGGGGAGGGGCAGAGGGGGCAAGAAAGATAGATACCTGCAGACCTGCTTCACCACCTATGAAGCGACCTACCTCTAGGTGGAGAGCCAGGCTCAAACCAGGATCCTTGCACAGGTCCTTATACTTCATACTATGTGCGCTTAACCGAGTGCATCACCACCCCCACCCCACCATGGCTCCCTTTCTCAGTTCAGGTTTCTAGGAAATAGACTCAGCTTAGCCAGATCTGGCATGGCTAGGCTGGAGTGGGGAGCAGAAAAAGGCTATCTGAAGGTTATACCCATTATCTCCTTGCCAGGAAATCCCCCAAGCCTTCCTTGTGGTAAGGAAAATACCCACCCAATTTCTAGGAATATCCCTAGAAAATATTTTCTGGGCCTATGAGATCAGTTTAGTTCCCTGCAGGCTTCAGCCACACCCCTGGACCTCTTTCCAGCACTCTGGCAGTTGGAAGAAGGTGAAGCCACCAGTTTACCTGGCAAAGAGAGCAGACCCAGCATCCAAAGCCAAAGGCCTCCCATGCTCATGTGTCTTCCCAGCATAACAAGGCAGCCTAAAGGTAGAACTCACGTCACAACTCCCCTTAAATAGCAGCTTCTCCAGCCCCCCACCTGCAGCCAACCAACTGCACCTGTGGTCCCCCTGCAGCAGCTCCACCACTCCCACCTGTGTGTCCTACCTCTAGCCCAGGCCTTCTAGACCCTGTTTGGATCCTTCCTGGAATGACTGGAGTGGTTAAGAGGCTGGGACCTTAGGAGGCAGGGTGTGTGCCCCATCTGAAGTTCCTTCCTACCACCAGGGGGCAGAGAAACCTCACAAAAAGATGCTGACGGCTCCAGATGCCAGCATGATGCCAACCAGACTTCTGTGGACAGACAACCTCACCAATGTGTCCTGGAGCTCCCACCCCACTAGGGAAAGAGAGAGGCATGCTGGGAGTATGGATCGACCTTTCAACGCCCATGTTCAGCAGGGAAGTAATTACAGAAGCCAGACCTTCCACCTTCTGCATCCCACAATGACCTTGGGTCCATACTCCCAGAGGGTTAAAGAATAGGAAAGCTATCGGAGGAGGGGAGGGGATACGGAGTTCTGGTGGTGGTAACTGTGTGGAGTTGTACCCCTCTTATCCTATGGTTTTGTCGGTGTTTCCTTTTTATAACAATAATAATAAATAAAATAATTATTTATAAAAGAAATGACTGCCAAGAATGGTGGAGTCATGTAAGCACCAAGCCCCAGCAATGACCCTGGTGACAGTAATTTAAATAAAAACAAGAAAGACAAAGACAAAAAACTTAATGTCAGAGCTGGCTTTTGGTCTTTCACTGGCTCACTCACTCACTGTCACACACATACACAATTTTTCTGAGAGAGGAAGTTTGTTTGGAAGATAAACATAACACACCGTGGGAAAGGCAGGGACCTTGCTCACCAGTTCTGTGTGTGTAATGAGGCTGTGGGTAGGAAAGTAGGGACGACTCAAGACCTCTGATGCTCCCCATACCAGGCTGATCCAAACAAGAGCCTATCCTGAGTCACGGGGAAGCCCTGAGAACAACCCCCAGCCCAGTCCACATGGGAGTACAGACAGAACAAAACCCACTCTCGTAAGCACCCAGCCTAGTCAAGGTAACACCTGAAAAAGCTCTGGTTCTTAAGCCATCACTAATATTTACTAAGTACCTACTATGTGTGGGTACTGGACTAAGTAAGCCCTTTACATGGATTGACTTGTGTAGTTCTCAGTAACACCCTAAAAGGTGGGGTTAATAATAAACCCCCATTTCATGGACAAAGAAACCAATAGACAGGGTGGTTAAGCAAAACCAGGCTCCTCCCTGTCAGACTATACTTCCTCCCTCAGGTGTACTCTGCTGAAAACTTATGGGGTGATCCTCAAGCTTTTAGAACTACAAAATAGATGATACTCTTATAGTCATTTTTTTTTTTTATCTCCAGGGTTATCACTGGGGCTCAGTGCCTGCAGTACAAATGCACTGATCCTGGAGGCCATCTTTTTTCTATTATTGTTGCTGTCATTATTGTTACTGTTGTTGGACAGGACAGAGAGAAATCCAGAGAGGAGGGAAGATAAAGAAGGGGAGAAAAAGATAAGGCACCTGCAGACCTGCTTCACTGCTTGTGAAGTGACGCCCCCTGCAGGTAGGGAGCTAGAGGCTAGAACCGGGATCCTTGCACTTTGTACTATGTGCACTTAACCTGGTGTGCTACTTGCTCACTCCTCGTAGTCATTCTTCATTCATTTTTTTTTTTTTTTGCCTCCAGGATTATTGCTGGGGCTCCATGCCAACACTACAAATCCACTGCTCCTGGAGGCTATTTTCCCCTTTCACTGCCCTTGTTGTTTTTGGTACATTCTTAAGGGCTTCAGCACCCATGTTTCTGGCTTGGGTGGGCCTTGAGGCCTCCTGACTCCAGAGACTGCCTCACCCTGTGCTGGGCACTAACCCATGTCCAGTGAAGACATGATGGCTGGCTGTGTGTGTAACACGACTAAATTCATCCTTGATGGCATGTCCTCTGCACCAGATGCCAAACCACATGCCTTCAGGGGGCCAGGAGCTCTAGAACAGGGTCTCTGTGAGTCCCTGCTGAGACAGGCATTCTGAGGGACGGATGTGAGAAAGTTGAAAGGTTATGGGGAAGTTGAGACCTGGCCTAGCACAGGTACACATAGTAGCTGACATGGAAATGTGTGCAGGCCAAAAACAAGACAACCACACCCACAGGGACAGGCAAAGTCAAGAGCACATCAATCCACAGGCTCCAACAAGAAAGTAAGAGCTGGCGAGGGCAGCAATGGGCCCCATTCTAAGTTGTTGAAGTCTTCCCGTAAGACCAAAGCCAGTAACAGGAAAAAGGTAGGAGCCAGCCTCTCAGAAGCCTCTCTTCCAATTCTGGGGATGTTGGAAAAGGGCACCATCTCCAAACTGGGGGGAACACCAAGGTGTCCACCACAGGGGATATCAGACCCTTCTGTTTCCCAGACCCCACAGGGTGCAGGGAAAGTGAGGGCTGATCAATAAACAGCTTTCCAGTGTTTCCTAAACACTGACATGGACCAGATGATCAAGAAGTTGGTTTTTAAAAACAAGACAATATTTTATTGACACATCTTCATATGTTCTGGATAAATATAAAGTGCTAAGTTTCCAACCCCAGCCCACAGGGCTGGGAGGAAGTGAGGGAGGGAGTGTTAAATGTCAGTTAAACACAAATAACTTTCCAGCGCCAACAGGGGCATGTTGGTGTGAAAAGCTGTCAAAGTCAGACACACAAACAAGAAGTCCAAAACATAATGTTCCAACATTGAATGCAACTCCGCCCCCCCTCAGTCACAGGGTTCCAGGCCCTGGGGGGTGAACTACCCCCTCATAGATAGGACCCCTGGTTGTCACAGCTTGTTCCTTGGTGCTCTTCGGCTGCCAAGGTAATGGGACTATAGGTGCAGAGTCCAGTTAATTTCTACCAGTGATGCCAGAGAGACAACTCGCCCAGATTTAAACCTAGCACCACACCAGAAGTGCTATGGTACTGGAGGAAGTTCCAGTGTGGTGGTGTCTCTTCTTGTCTCTCTCTGAAGGAAAAGGCAGTCTGGGAATGGTGAAACTATGTGTGCACAAAGCCTCACTGTACAAAAGATATATAGATACAGATAGATATATAGATATTTATATTAACAATAATAACCTCTACCAGTGGGAGGGGAGGAGGAAGGCAGACATACCCTCCATGCTTAGGGCTGGCCCTCAAACCCCTGGCAGAAAAGCACCAAGTAAGAAAGTCCAGTATTCCTGCATTCCTAGCATCCCCAGCTGGGGGCTTTACATACTCCCAGGAGCAACTCTCCCTGAGATGATGGGGGTCTGTGTGGGCCCAGCTGACTCAGTCAGCTCCCCTCACAATAAACAGTCACTATATGAACTCCAGCCATGGAAATCCAATCACTGCCTCAGTGACATAGAACCTGAGTTTCAAACTGAAGCAGCTGCCCCATGAAACTGAAGTTGGGGGAGATGACACCCCGGCGCTGCTTGACAAAGTCGAAGGCCTCATCCAGACGCACTCGGTGGCTCTGTATCAGGTAGGCCAGACAGATGGTGGCAGAGCGTGAGATGCCTGCCTGGCAGTGGACCAGCACCCGGCCTCCACTGTGCTTCACCGTGTCTGCAAGGGAAACCAGGGAGAAGGGTCAGTTGGGTTAGTGGGCAGAGGAGGAAGCCGGAACCCGACTCCCTCTCATAGGCCCTTCCAGGTCCTGGGGTTCAATCCTCCCCCTTACCAATGAAACCAATGGCCTCCTGGAACCAAGCACTAATGTCCACCATCTGGTTGTCCTCCACTGGAATGCTCTTATAGCAGAAAAGGTCTTCAAAGTAGTTAGGGCAGCTGGCAGAGACGTTGAGGACTGCTGTAATGCCACATGCCTGCAACCCCTGCAGGTCTGAGGAGTGGCTGCAACTGCCCAGGAAGAGGTAGGGCAAGATCTCCACGGGGCCACCCTGGCGTGGGGGGGAAGAAAAATTAAATATGAGGTCTCAGCTCAGGCCTGAAGGACTTGAACAGCCACAGAGAACATAGACCTGGTCGGCTGGCCGTGCAAGAGGAGACCTCATCCAGTCCTGATCAGGGATGAGACTCAGGGACAAGGACACAAGGGGGCAGACAATGATAATACAGTGAAAGAAACACACAGTCCTCAAGCACCACATACATTTATGCACACATCCACAGTGTAAATGACCAACCCGCACCAGGCGCACGCACATGGACGTGAACAGGCTCTTCCTAGGTTGTGGTGAGTAACAAGGACCCAACCTCATTCCAACTCACCTGGTCATACGAGGGCGCCCTGGGGTCCCAGCGGCTGCTTTCAGCTCCAGCAGGCGGCATCACAGGGACAGGGGACTCAGAGCATAGATCAGGACAACATGCTTGGAAGGCTTCGAAGCCTCCTGCAGAAAGACAAGAACACAGGGGCACTGTGAGGCGCGAGGCCAGGTGGAGTGGGGTAGCGGAGTTAGGGGGCCGGCGCCGGCCTGCGGGGCCACTCACCTCGCAGGAAGCACACAGCGGTGGGCCCAGTGCGGGTCTCGTGCAGGAGCGCGGCGAGCAGCACCGGGGCCGGGCCGTCGGGCGGGAGGTCGGCCACCGACGCGCTGTCCTCGTCCAGCACCACGGCCCGCGCCAGCTCCCCGCGGGCCAGGCGCGCCCGCACCGTGCGGTCCGGGAGCAGGCAGGCGAGGGCGGCGGGCGGCGGGCCCCGCAGCCGGCGGCGCAGCAGCGAGTTCCAGGGCACCGGACGCGCGGCGCGCACGTGGCGCCGGCAGAAGGCCAGGAAGGGGCGGCAGTCCAGCAGCAGGGTGCGCTCAGCCTCCCGCGGCTCCCGCAGCAGCGCGCCCAGCGCCGCGCACTCCAGCTCGCTCGCCGCTTCCAGTCCCATTGTGACCGGCCCGCCTGGCGTTGCTTCTCCCGCGAGATCACAAGTTCAGCCACCCGAGCCTCCGGCTCCTAGAGCCCGGCACCACGCCCGGGCTTAAGTAGCGGGGCGTACCGGGGCCCAGCCTCCGCGTCGCCTTACAAGGACACAGCAGGAAGGCGCCGGCACCGCCCCCGCGGCCTCACGTGGGGCGCGGACCCGGGGTGCTGCCTCGCACTGGGGCTGCCTGGAGAAGGCGGGGCGCGCTGGGGAGGAGCGCGGGGCGGATTATTGAGAGAAGCTGTTTGCCACAAGTAACCTGGCTCAAACTCCCAACCCCCACATCCACCTCCATTTCCACCCCCACCCCCACCCCACCCCCGGTTTTGCACCCCAGTCTGGAAGACCTGGCCCCTAAGGCTCAGCCCTTGGGAACTGGGCTTCGCAAATGCACATCCCCCCCCCCCATCCTGGAGACTGCGTTCCCTGCTCCTGCTTCCCTCGCTGTGCTTCCTCAGTTGCATTTCCCTCCCAGGGATTTGCTCCCTAGGAAGCTGTTAAAATCCAAATTGACTTGCGGGGGAAGGGGAGGGGATATGACTGGACACAACAGCACTAAGATGCCTGAGTTCCAGAGGCCCCACATTCAACCCCCAGCACCACCATCTCTCTCCCTTTCTCTCATAAAAATAACTATTGTTTTGTTTGTTTTTAATTTTACCAGAGCACTACTCGGCTCTAGCCTATAGTGCTGTGTGCGTGTGTGTGTGGGGGGGGTGTTGAACCTAGAACTTGGAGCCTCAGGAATGAGAGTCTCTTTACATAATCATTATGCTATCTCCCCCACTACATTTTTTTTTTATTTACTGACATGCATTTGCTTCTACAGATTTCTAGAGAGCCTACAGGAGTGTTGTCTCCCTCTGTCTTTGCACAGGACGGACTTGACACACTGTGTGACTGAGACTATCATCCCAGGCCTTGCAGCAAGTTTAGTGGCCAAACTAGGCCAGAACTTCATGTTACCAGCCCCAGGCCCTAGGGGTTGGTAAGGGGAGGGCCCACAGGCCTCCTAGGGAAAGGCAAAGGGCCTATGACAAGTTTCCAGTTATGAGTGGGGAAGGCTGCCTCCCCAGGAGCTCAGGGAAACCCCAGGCACTCAGAGTGAAGCACTTCCCCAAGTCACAGGCTCTCTCTGAAGGGGAACTCTGCTGACGCTGCTGGGCTCTCCCTGGTACCTTGTGGAAATTTAAGGAGCTTCACCAAGGGGAAGAGGGAGGTGAACTGCGAGAATCTGCCTCCTCCACTCCCCCCACCCTGCGCCCTCCTCCTCAAGGGCCCCCTTTCACCTGCAACAGAGCCTTGAAGAGGGGAGGAGGGGCCTGCCACTCAAGCAGTAAGAATTTGGTGATTATTCTACATCGTTTCTGCCAGCCCCCACTGACTACCAGTCCTGGGGCAGGATGTGGTGAGCCCCAGGTGTGTGTGGGACATCTGGGCCCCTAGTCTGGGGGTGAGAAATGTTGGCAGCTGAACTCTGAAGCAAGGGTTCAGGTGGGTGGGGAGAGTGTCCCAGAGATGAAGTTGTCCCCACTTCCACCCCCTCCCCCAACTGCTTCAGATTTCAAAGCCCAACCCCAGACCCCCATTCCTCTAATAATCTGTGCCTTTTGTGGAATTTTTTCAACCACCCCACACCCCACCCCACACACACACACACACACTCACCCCACCCCCCAGCCCTCCCACCCCCCCCACCCCCCCCACCCCCGCCATGGAACCCTATGACCAGGCTATCTTAAAAGGCTATATCAAGGACCTTTGGTAACACTACTTCCCCAAGTTCTCCACTTTCTTGTGAATTTTGAATTCCCCTCAGCATTGCATCAATGTGTCTGTGTGGGTCCTAATGTGATTTGTATTCAGTTCCACAGAGCTGGTGACAGAGCTTATAACTGTGTGCTTTGGAAGAGAGGGGCTACAGGAGGGAAAAGCCCCAAGGACCTTAACAATTCCTGGGGCCCCATCACTTTCACATTCCTCAGAGCCCTCCAAGGCTCACTCACTCTAGCTGCTCACTGGCTGGTTCCGAGGCTAGGAGACTGGGTAGTACCCTGCCTGATTCCTGCCAGGCTCTGTCCCTACTAGGCCATTCTGGAGGATGAAGTGGCAAAGCCTACAACAGAGCCGGTGAGTCTGGGCCACAGATTCCAGAGGTTGATACAGGGCCTTATCCTTGGCATCAGCCTGGTAAATGACTTAATGGTTGATTCCAGAGACAAATTACAGAGCACACAAAAGGATAGTCAGGCCCAGTCTTGCTGACCAGTGGTGTCACTGCCCATGCTGGGAGCCACAGCCTTCCGGGCCCTTGAGGAGGAAGACAGAGGACCTGGCCAGCTAGGATTGGATCCTCCCCCCACTCCTCCACACAGAGTTTATCCTCTTCTCCTCCTTGGGAGTAATGGTGTGTACCATGCTAGGGCACTCTGTGTGGCACTAGAGTGGCAATGGTGCACTGCCCTTGACTTGCAGTAGTGGCTGAGTGCCTGGTATTCTGGCCATGGTTGGCCATTTGTGCATAAGATGGGGACATGTATATAAGCACCTCAAAACCACTTACTTTGAGGCTGTCCCCTTTTCAGCACTAGAGCATAGACTCAAAGTGGCCTACTTGGACCACAGGGAGGGGCTCCCTTTGACCTCCTTAATCTAATTCCTAACCAGAGAAAAACCCCACACTGCCACCCCATAACTAAGTGAAAGCCCGAGGTTGGAGTGAAAAGAGGGGGCACAGAACATTAAACCCGTGTCTCATCTCACTTCTGCTCTGACCATGATCCCCCAACCTTTACAAAGGAGGGTGTCTTCTCCCCCTTTACCACAGCCTCAAGGACCGCCACTCCCCCTGAGAATGGCACCAGGCTCTATGCATATGGGTGGAGGACAGTATGAAGTGGGTCTTCATTGGTGCCCACAAGCTTCATGTCCTGGAAGGAAGGCCCTACTTCCATCACCAGATGGCATAGTATCCACCAAGGAAGGGGTGGTTTCTTCTTTTCTGAATGCTATACAGCAGACACTATCAAATAAATTGGGGGGGGTCAGTATTTTTTTAAACACGCAACAGGAGTACATGATCTTTCTGTGTTATTCTTTGTAACCATCTGTCTTAAGAGCAATTGAAGTGTCTCTCCCCTCCTGTTTTTGTTATTCTTGACCTTCCCCACTCATGCAAAGCGGTTCCCCTTCCACAATCACAAAGTTCCAAACTCTGTGCTGATGTTGCCCTAACTGCATTTCCCTTCCTCTTCCTCCCAAATCCACACCCCTAGCAGATGCCACGGGGAGGGAGGAAGAAATGAATGCCTGACTAGCGCCAAGGCAGGTGTGAAGGTGAGAGTGACGACGGGTGACCGCCACCCCCAGTTCTGCCTGCAAAATGAGTCACAATGACATCAGGCTTCCTGTGCCATTCCTCTGCCAACACCGGCACAGCAGCCACCCCCACAAACTCCTGCCAGGCGGCAACGGCAGTGACGCCAGGCTGTGAAGATGGCCCTGTTCTGTACTGTGGGAAGGGGAGGGAGGAGGTGGGTAAGGCTTCAGGCCTTGGCAAGGCTGCCTCAGAAGAGGGGCCCCCCTCACAGCTCCTGGGGGCTTGTATCTTTCCCCACATATGTGTGTCACATCACCTGCGTGTGTGGGCAGGAGCACCCTTGGGGCAGTCCTGCTATGGATGCTCCCCTGGACACAGTGAATGTGTGGGGAAAAGCACCACCATTTAGGGTTGGCGTGACTTTGGTGTCTGTGAATTTTTGCTTTGTTTTCTTATATTTGTTTGTTTACTTTTGCCATTGGAGATTTGCAGGGTTTTGTGCCTTTATGATTCTTCTAGCACTACCAACAGATTTTTTTTTCTTTCAGTCACAGATGGAAGCAGAGAGGGAGAGAGAGACACCACAGCATCACGCCATCATTTACAGAGTCCCTTATTCATCATGCTCCCTTGTGGTGTTGAGGACATGAACGTGGGTCCTCAAGCATGGCAAAATGTGTACTCCCCAAGATGATCCATCTCCTGACCCCTGAGTGTTTACTTTCCCCATCTGTCAGAGGGGTTCAGCCTTTCTGCATACATCCATCCATTTACTTAGCCCACTGTTAAAAAAAAAAAAAAAACTGTTTTGAGGACTGAGGAGATAGCTCAGCAGGCAGGGTAGCCACCTGGTCAGGCTTACAACCTTAATTCAAACTCTGGCACCACATAGAAGGTACTATGAAACTGAGGGAAGTCCCAATACTGTGATATAGCCCCTGCAACACCCTCTGGCTCTCTGTCTGAATGAAAAAGTCACCCAGAAGTGGTGAAATCACATATCCAGAAAGCCCTAGATCTACAGGCAGTGTGTCTGTGTAATTTTTTTTTTTTTTTTTTTGCCTCCAGGATTATCATTGAGGCTTAGTGCCTGCACTATGAATCTATTGCTTCTGGAGGCCATTTTCCCCATTTTATTGCCCTTGTTGTTGTTGTTACTGTTATTGCTATTGTTGTTGGGTAGGACAGAGAGAAATTGAGAGAGAGGGGAAGACAGAGAGGGGGAGAGAAAGGCAGACACCTGCAGACCTGCTTAACTGCTTGTGAAGTGACCCCCCTGCAGATGAGGAGATAGGGGCTCAAACTGGGATCCTTATGCCGCTCTGTGCGCTTTGCACCAATTGCACTTAAACCCACCACACTACCACCTGTGTAATTTTCTTAATACTGTTCTGAGTGCTGAGGATACAAAATAAATCACAGGGTGGGAAGATATCTTAGTGGTTATGCAAAAGATTTTCATGCCTGAGGCTCTGAGCTCCCAGGTTCAGTCCCCAGCAATATCATAAGCCAGAGCTGAGCAGTGCTCTGGTATCTCTCTCTTTCTTTCCATCTCTCTCTTTCTGTATTTATCTCATAAATAAACATTAAAAATAAACCATAAACCACACCCTCAGCTCCACTACATACACACATACATTCACCAGGGCTTCACTTCTCAGGTATGACTTTTTCAGGGAGAAAGAGAGAGGCGTGTGCGGAGAGAAAAAGTGAAAGAGACCTCACAGCACCAAAGCTTTCTCCAGTGTGGTGAGGACGAGGCTCAAATCTGAGTCAAACATGGCAAAGCAGCTTACTATCCAGGTGAGCTATTTTTCTGGGTCCTGTTTCTGTTTTTGTTTTGAGTACATGTGTCTGGTACTATTGATACAACAATAAATCACAAACCATAGCCGTAGGGGAACTGACCTCATATTTCAATAGTATAATAGGTTTCTTTTTAAAAATAAATATCAGCTTTTTGTAAAAAGAAAGAAAGGAAGGAAGGAAGGAAGGAAGGAAGGAAGGAAGGAAGGAAGGAAGGAAGGAAGGAAGGAAAAATAAAAAAAGGTTGAATAGTACAGGTGGTACCCACAGATGTTCAAAGTTGTGAGATAGGTAGGTAGAGTTGCCAAAGAGAGAATTCTTGAGGCCCTTCCAGTTCTAACAAGAAGCAGCGTTTGGGGATCTGGGTCACCCATTTAAAAAGCATGAGAGGGTAGAAAAGACTAGACCCCAAGGAAGGGAATCTGGGAGAGTCAACCCCATTGCCAAAGTCAGAGTCATCTCTTCAGGTCAGGGTCCTTACCTGCCCAATCCAAGGTACCTTATTTTGGCTCTGAGGTGTTTACTATTTATTATTACTCTGAGGTGTTTACTACTTACTTATCTATTTATTTATTACCTTTTGTTGCCCTTGTTTTATTGTTGTAGTTATTGATGTTGTCATTGTTGGATAGGACAGAGAGAAATGGAGAGAGGAGGGGAAGACAGAGAGGGGACAGAAAGATAGACACCTGAAGACCTGCTTCACCGCTTATGAAGCAACTCCCCTGCAGGTGGGGAACGGGGGGCTCAAACCCGGATCCTTATGACGGACTTTGCACTTTGCGCCACCTGTGCTTAACCCGCTGTGCTACCACCAACTCCCGGTGTTTACTCTTAAAGAAGGATTCCTCCTCTTTGGTACCTCCCCTTTAAAGAACCTACCTTTGGCATGCCCAGGACTGTCAGAACAGTGAGATGGCTCCTATTCTAGCCTGTTGGTTAGTGGCTTCCTGGGGCCTCAGGTAACTACAGAGAAAGCCAGGGTTATCAAGGAAGAGCTCTGACACCAGTACAAACAGCTGAGCAAGAAGTGAAAGACTGGCAGAAATTCAATCACACTGTGGTCAGTGTGTGTGTGTGTGTGTGTGTGTGTGTGTGTGTGTGTGTGTGTGTGTGTGTGTGTGTGTAATACTCCCAGGGTTCCTCCAGGGCTGGGTACAGTGAGAGAAGGCCAGGAGATTTCAGACCTGCAGAAGACAGAGACTACTTCCCATCCTCCCAGACACCTCTACCACTCTCAAACACGAGGCTGTACTGCTTCCCCTAGGGCCAGCAAACCCAGTGGTAGTGGTGGCAATGGTAACAATGATGTCAATTGCAAGAAGAGACTTTGGAGCCACACTGCTTTGTCTCAGTCAAGCTAGACTGCTTCCTCGCTGTGTGGCCTTAGACATGATTTCACCTCTCTGTGCCCACAGGCAGGAATAATGAATGCTAGCATTGTACTTGGCGTGTCCTGGACATGGTGACATGACGTAGTCTTGAGGGTTTGGGGCTAAGGGAGGGGGTGGCCAGCAGCATTACTCTCACTTTGCAGATAGGGAAACCAAGGCCCAAAGAGGTTAGGTGGCTCCGTTGGTGGTATAGTTGTGAGCATAGCTACCTTCCAAAAGGGGTTAGGTGGTTAACCCAAGGCCACACAGCCACTCAATGGGAGGACTGGATGGGAGCCCGGGTACTAACCACTGTCCTACCCTGCCTCTGAGTAGAGTCTGTACCATCTTGCTGTTCCCTGCATCCATCCCTTGAACTAGCACACACCTCTTGCCAGGCACATCTCTTTGTAATGACCATGACGGTTCACATTCCTTGAGTACTTGCCATGTGCCTGGCACTGTTCTAAGACTTCAAAGAGCTGTAAAATGCATCCAGGAGGTTGCCTGCTGGCTAGGGCACTGAACTTTCAGGAGTGAAGTCCCATGGTCCATCCCCGGCATCATAAATGCCAGATGATAATCTCATTCTCTCTCTTCTCAATAAATAAATCTTGTTTTACAGAATTCTAAAAGATAGAAATGATTAGTACCCTAAATACAAAGGGGGGATCCAGGGCACAGAGAAATTTGCCCAGTGGTCTTGGAGGTGGCATAGTGGATAAGGCATTGAACTCTCAAGCATGAGGTCCTGAGTTCAATCCCCGGTAGCACATGTACCAGAGTGATATTTGGTTCTTTCTCTCCCTTTCCCCTCCTATCCCTTTCATTAATAAATAACTGAAATAGTATAAAAAAGAGAGATTTGTCCAAATTTACCAAAACTATCATAATTAACAGGTGATGGAGCTGGGTTTGGACTCATTTTTTTAATATCTAGATTTTATTTTATTAGTGATTTAAATTTATTTACAAAGTCATGAGATAACAGGGGTATAATTCCACACTGTTCCCACCACCAGAGTTCTGTGTCCCCATTCCCTCCTTTAGAAACCACAGTAGTGGGCAGAGGTTAGATAGCATAATGGTTATGCAAACAGATTCTCATGCCTAAGGCTTCAAAGTCTCAGGTTCAATCCCCCATAATACCATAAGCCAGAGCTGAGCAGTACTCTGGTGAAAGAAAGAAAGAAAGAAAGAAAGAAAGAAAGAAAGAAAGAAAGAAAGAAAGAAGGAAGGAAGGAAAATAAGAAACTGCAATAGTCAGGGCCAGGTGGTGGTGCACTTGGTTGAGTGCACATGTTACAATGTACAAGGACCCAGGTTTGAGTTCCCAGTCCCCATCTACAGGGGGAAAGCTTTATGAGTGGTGAAGCAGTGCTGCAGGTGTCTCTTCGTCTCTCTTCCTCTCTATACCCCACTTCCCTCTCTATTTCTGGCTGTCTCTATCCAATAAATAAATAAAGGTAATACATTAAAAAAAAAAAGAAAAGAAACTGCAGTGGCTCTCCCAAGGTCACAGATATGTGCTGACTATTATATATATCCACTTTGCTATAGTCCTGATTTTCTTTCTAACTCATACCTATACCTATTGCTACTTCTGAATGTCCTTTATTTTCATTGCTCTTGTTGTTTGTTTGTTTTATTGCTGTTAGTGATGTCATTGTTGTTGGATAGGACAGAGAGAAATGGAACAAGGCTCAAACCAGGATCCTTACATCGGTCCTTGTGCTTCACGCCATATGCGCTTAACCCACTGCACTACTGCCCAACCCCCCGTCCTTTCTTTTTAACTCTTCTCTCTGGGTCCTGTTGGACTTGGAGTTCAAAACCTTTTGGTCATCTTCCCCTAACATTTCTCCCCCTCTGGTGGTATGGACCAAAGTTCTTCTCCTTCTCCTTCTTCTTCTTCCCTCCAGGGTATCACTGAGGCTCGGTGCTTGCACTAGGAATCCACTGCTCCTGAAGGCCATTTTTTTCCATGTTGTTGCCCTTGTTGTTGTTGCTGTTGTTCTTGCCAGATAGGACAGAGAGAAACCGAGAGAGGAGGGGAAGACAGAGGGGGAAAGAAAGACACCTGAAGACCTGCTTCACCATTTGTGAAGCAACACCCTACCCCCCCAGGTGAGGAGCCGGGGTCTTAAACCGGAGTCCTTTGGCCGGTCCTTGGGCTTTGTGCCATGTGTCTGAGTTGAGAATAGGGTTAGAAAGCTAGATTAGGGCAGAGAGTATCTCCCAAACTTAAAGAAAGTATATAAATTGGACTCATTTTTATCCCTCTGTGGAGCCCTCAATCCGGGTCCCCAGCTCACCTGACTAGGCTCTTCCCATCTGCCTCCCACATCTGGGGAATCAGACCACACTGGCCACCATCTGGGCACCAGCTCTGTCTCCAGGTTCAACAATAAACTCCATGAGAATGAAGAACCATAAGCATTGAAAACATAGTGCTAATAATGGGGGCAGGGGCTGGGGTGCAACCCTATAGATGCTAACACTGTGCCCCCAACTTGCCCTCAGATAGTATCCAGATGGGGTCCCCTGCCCCCACACACACAACTGCCTGGAACCAGGGCAGAAGCAATGCCCTTGTGACCTTAAAATAGTTCCAGAGAGTAGGCATATTGACACACGAGTATACAGCTATATGTCCTGGGTTCAAGGGCAAACTCTGCCACTCCCAGCTCTGACACCCTGGGTCAGTCCTGTCCCAGCTCTCATTCATGCACCAGGTATTTACTGGGTGCTGGGGCTGTGCCCTAACAAGACAGATAAGATCTCTACCCCCATAGGACTGCTTGTCCAGGAGAGAGACCAAGACTAGCCAAGCATATTAAAATATGAGATCATGTCAGACCGTGGTAGGTGTCATGGATGGAAGGGATCTGGGAAGGATTCAGGGAGGAGACAGTCTTAGAACCATAACTTGAGTATAAAAAAAGGTCAAGAGGGGAAAAAGAGTCCATGTGGCAGAATGGCAAGGACAAAGGTGTCCTGAGGGGATAACAAACCTACGGTGTCAGAAAGGCCAAAGGAATGAAGAGATGACACCCAACTGGGGGTCTAACATGACTAAGAGGACAGTGAGTATCCTTAGAAGGTGGGGTTTTTTTTCATTTTTTAAAATTTGTATTTTATTTTAAGATTGCAGTGAATGTATAGTTCCAAACCACACCCACCACCAATGTTCAGTGTCTGCACCCCCTCTCCTAAAGATAACCACCATAGTCTTGGAAGGTCTTGATAAGGAAAGGGAGACTCTAACCCCACAGCAGCCCCACTGGGTGTGGGCGGAGAAAGAATCAAGAACTGGAGCGGCCTTATGGAAGGGGGGGGGGGCAGACAGTGATGGTAGATTCTCCCGAATCCTAACCAGGAAAGGTTATCCTAGCTGGGCATTGCTCCTTTCTTGGGTGTAGTTGTCTGGAATGGCCAGTGTGCTCAGATGGCTAAGATTCCTGCCTTTGTGAGGCTGACTGGCCAGGGAGGGGGTGCCACTCTTCTCAAACCCCACTGGAGGGCCCCACGGATAGGGGTACCCTGGAGAGGCACTTTGTGCTGCTGACTGAAAGGCCTACATTTGAAAGGCCTCCATGGGGTCAGATGGTTGTGCACTGGTTTAAACACATACATTACCATGCTCAAGGACCACTTTCAAGCCCCTGGTTCCCACCTGTAGGGGGAGCTGCAGGTGTCTCTCTTTCTCTCATCCTTTATGTCCCCCTTCCCTCTCAATTTCTCTTGTGCCACCACCTGGTCCCTATTTCTTTTATCTGATTCTTCTTCTTCTAGCGTTTGCCCTTCTTCCGTAGCCAGTCAACAGCTGTGACATCAGGCTCAACCTGACGCTGTTGACTGGCTACGGAAGAAGGGCAAACGCTAGAAGAAGAAGAATCAGATAAAAGAAATAGGGACCAGGTGGTGGCATACCTGGTTAAGCACACACACCATGGTGCGTAAGGACTCGGGTTCAAGCCCCTGGTCCCCACCTGCAGGGGGAAGCTTCATGAGTGGTGAAGTAGGGTTGTAGGTATCTGTCTCTTTCCCTTTCTATCTCCCCCTTCCCTCTCAATTTCTTTCTGTCTCTTTCCAATAATAAATAAAATATAAAAAAAAATTTAAGTAAAATAAAAAAAAAATTTAAGAAAGAAAGAATAAAAAGATTCTGCATCCCAAAAAGAATTTTGAGCCATACTCACAGAGGCATAAAGAATAAGGAAGCTTCCAATGGAGGAGACGGGACACAGAACTCTGGTGGTGGGAACTGTATGGAATACAGTTATACCCCTGTTATCTTACAATCTTGTTAATTTTTATTAAATCACTAATTAAAAAATAAATAATAGTAATATCCCTGTATCTACCCTTCTCTCATCTTCCTCCTCAAACTTCCCTTCAACATTTTATCTCCACTTTCAGGGGGTTGGCATCCAGGCTGTGGAAACGCATGCTGAAGCACTGCGCTCAGGGGGGTAGTTATGGTCTGGGGGGGCACAGGCCCTGGCCAGCTCTGGCAACCTGGAAGTCCTCTGGCCAGGCCAGGTAGGGGGCTAGGAAAACTCCCCTTCCCAAGTGGGGTCCCAGAGGTGACATGTCCCTCACACAGGGCAGGCCCCCACAGCTGCACACTAGTAAGGGAAACTGAAACTGCTCGAATGCCAGAAACAGGCTGCCTTCCCTTTCTCAGGGCCCTGCTGGGCAGCCCTGAGTGAGGACTGCAGTGAGTCATAGGCACCCCAGCCTTGGTGGGGGCCCCAGCAGCATGTCCTCCCCTGCCTGCCGTCGTGGGAACTGAATGAGCCTCTGTCCGGGAAAGCCTTTTGGAAACTGTGAAGAGCTGTCCGCATGTAAATAATGTAAAGAATTAGGAAACAACAGGCTCATGAGTGTGGGTAAGTGAGCTGGCCTAGCACATGTGACTATCCCCACCTATCCAAAAAAAAGCCTTTTGGGCCACAGCGATAGCTCACCAGGTACAGCGAGAGCCTTCTGTGCAGGCTGCCCACACGGGAGGTGCTATGGCACTGGAGAATGGTCTGGTGCTGTGGTATCTCTCTGTGTGTGTTCCTTGCTATCCCTCTGTTTCTTTATGTGGATGAAAAAGTTACCTGGAGGAGGCAGGTGGTGGTGCACCTGGTTGAGCACACATGTTACAATGCACAAGGACCCAGGTTCAAGCCCCTGGTCGCCACCTGCAAGGGTAAAGCTTTGTGAGTGAAGCAATGCTACAGGTGTTTCTCTGTCTCTCTCCCTCTCTACCTCCCCATTCCTCTCAATTTCTCTCTGCCTCTATCCAGTAAATAAAGATTTTTAAAAAGTGACCTGGAGAAATGAAATCATGCAGATGCAAGACCCAGCTACACACACACACACACACACACACACACACACACACACGTCCACTTTTTGGATCCACTGCTCAATGTAGCCACTTGCTTCACAGCAGAGGAAAACTCTCCCTCATCTCCCAGCACCCTTCTCTTGGTGCTCTCCAATCATCTGGCACTTTAATCCTCCCCATTGGGTCCCATAGGGGCTCCCTGCTCTGCTTTTGGCCCCCATCCCTTCCTGCACCTGCAGTAAAAACCTCTCATCCACTCTGTAGAGTTTCCCAAAAGGCACTCACAGGCCCCAAGACTCACACAACCTGGAACCAAGATTCATTCACTCAGCACATCTGTGGAGCCATTTTGCTGTGCCAGCCTCAACCGGTCTCTGGGAATGTACAGTTATGTTGGTGGCTGTTCTTCCCTCCTTCCCAAGCCCCTTTCTCCTCCCTGCTATAGGTCTACAGGGCTGAGCTGTGTGGACCACTCTCCTGAAGTTAGGAGTCACCAGAGGCAAAAGGGGGGTGGGAGGAGAGAACAGTCACGGTGCCCCCCTGCCTCTCTCTCTGTCTGAAAATCATCATCATCATCTCTAAGCTGTGAAACCCCAGTGACAACAACAAAAAAAACTTCTACCATTTAACACACACTCAACTTAGTAGAAATGGAGAGTTCTTGGATCACTAGAAAGTTAGAACCTATTGTAATTTCAGCAAATATCAGATTTAATAGTGAAACTCCAGAATCATTACCCTTGAAGAAGGTGACAGACAAGTGAGCCCTATAGAGTGACTGTTTGTACTGTGCTCTAGGAGTCTGGCCTTTCAATGGGAAAAAAGGAGAAGAGATTAAATCATTTGCAGAAAATATGACTGTCTACCAGGAAAATCTAAGTGAATCATCTGACAAATATGACAAGTAAAAAACTGAAGTCAGCATAATAACCAGACACAAAATTAGCATGCAACACTCATTGCTTTTCCTTTATATCAGAAAAAAAACGTGAGAAATTGTAACAGAAACTTATTATTCACATTAGCAACAAAAACTTTAATGTTGGCTGGGGAGGGGACTCAATGGGTAGAGTGCAGGATTTGTACTTATGAGGCTCCCGGTTTGATCACAGCACTCCACCACCTGCTAGAGCAGAGTAGTACTCTAGTCTCTCACTCATAAAATAAATACATCTTTAAAATTTTTAAAATTTTGAGGGTCGGGTGGTAGCACAGCGGGTTAAGCATACATGGAGTAAAGCTCAAGGATTGGTATAAGGATCCCGGTTTGAGCCCCCGGCTCCCCACCAGCAGGGGAGTCACTTCAAGAGTGGTGAAGCAGGTCTGCAGGTGTCTGTCCCCCTCTCTGTCTTCCTCTCCTCTCTCCATTTCTCTCTGTCCTATCCAACAACAATGACATCAATAACAACAATAATAATAACCACAACAGCAATAATACAACAAGGGCAACAAAAGGGAAAAATATAGCCTACAGGAGCAGTGGATTCGTGGTGCAGGCACCGAGCCCCATCAATAACCCTGAAGGCAAAAAATATAGATATTTTAATTTTTAAATTAGCTTTGTGACTAGGGAGGCAGCTCAATGGGTAAAGAGCAGGACTTTGTGGACTCCTCTTCCATCACATATAGTTACAATAGTACTCCAGTCTCTCTCGCTCTCTCTCCCTCTCTCTACCTATCTATCTCAGTCTCATGTTAAATAAACAAATAAATCTGTCTTTGGATGGGGAAATAGTATAATAGTTATGCAAAAAAGATTTTCATGCCTGATACTCCAAAGTCCCAGGTTCAATTCCCTGTACCACTGTAGGTGGTACAGAGCAGAATTGTGCTCCAGTGAAGAAAACAAAAACAAATAAGAGTGGTGCTGATATCTTTCTCTCTCAAAATTAATGAAGTGTGGGACTGGGCACTGGCACACCTGGTAGTGTACACACATCACCATACACAAGGACCCAAGTTTAAGGTCCCATTCACACCTGGAGGGAGAAGCTTTACGAGAAGTGAGGCAGTGCTGCAGGTATCTCTCTGTGTGTCCTCTCTACCCCTCCTCCCTCACAATTTCTGTCTCTATCAAAAAAGAGAAAAAAAGAAAAAGAAAGAAAGAAAGAAAGAAAGAAAGAAAGAAAGAAAGAAAGAAAGAAAGAAAGGAAAAAGGAAAGGAACAGAGGCGGGAAATGGGGGAAGCCACTGGGAAGTGTGGATTCATTTTATAGGCACTGAGCTCCAGTAGTAACCCTGGTGGCAATAAAAAAAATAATAAAGCTTCAGGCGAAGGGTAGATAGCATAATGGTTATGCAAACAGACTCTCATGCTTGAGGCTCCAAAGTCTCAGGTTCAATCCCCCACACCGCCATAAGCCAGAGCTGAGCAGTGCTCTAGTTAAATAAAATAAATAAATAAATTATAAATATAAATAAATAAATAAAGTATGGGGACCAAGCAGGACCTAGGCCCTGCACCTTGTAAATGCCTGTGTGTGTTGTCCCCAGGTGAGACTGTCCCCATCTGGCAGACCTCAGGAAATAGACCTCACAGGGAACCACTGGACAGGGGAGTCCCTAGTTCAGGGCCTGGCTTCACTCCCCGGCAGGGTGACAACATGGAGCTCTAAGGACCAGCAGGGGCCTGTTGGTGCCCATCAAGTTTAGTCTGAGGCCCACTGGTCTTGGTGCCCTCGGCCTGGCATCTCGCCATGCGAACCAGCTTCCAATCCAGGGTGAGGGCCTGCTTCCTGCCGCCTGTCCTGATGGCACCTGGCGCTCTGGGACCCCCACCCATACACTGCAGCTCTAATGGCCAGGCCCAGGCCCCTCGCCTGCCTAAAGCAGGGCTCTGCCTCTACTCTCTCCTTCCAGCTCTTCTGGCTTCAGTCCATGGTGTTTCTGTTTCTGTTTCTGTGTTCTGTTTTGTTCTGGTCCTCTCTTCCCCAAACCAGCCCTCTGCTCCTCTTCCTGAGGGACAGGGGTGGGGTCCTCCCTGTACCCACCTGCTGGGTGGCTTGAGCACAGGAGCCCAGAGATCCATGGCAGCCTGCTCCTGCTTCTGGGCTGTGTACTGGGTCTGGAGGAGCCAGGTGCACAAAACATTAATATTTTCTGAGTATAATTAATTAAGGGAGTTAGCAGGTGGTTTGTCCAATAAAATGCAGATATTACCATGTCTGAGGACACAGGTTCAATCCCCAGGCCACCACAGGGGAGGGAGGCATGGGGGAGCTATAGGAGTGGTAGAACAATGTACCTCTCCTTCTCTCTAGCCTCTCCCTCTTTATCTCCCTCTATCTTGAGGAAAGAAAAGAGAGAAAGAGTGACTGCCAGGAATGGTAGAGTCAAGCAGGCACTGAGCTCCAGTGATAACCCTGGTGGCAGAATGAATGAATGAATGAATGAGCCAGCATGATAGCTTACTTGGAAGGATACCTCCTTTTCCATATACGTGAACCAGGTTTGAACCTACCCCCTCAAACACTGGGGGAAACTTCAGTTCTGCAGTTATCTTTTCTTCTCTCCCTTTGCCTTTGTCTACTTCCATCTGAAAAAGTGAGTCCAGAGCAGTGAAGTCCCAGTAACAACAGAAAACAGACAAATAAACACATCTTAAAAGATTGTTGAGTGGTCCAGGAGATGGCGCAGTGGATAAAGTATTGGACTCTCAAGCATGAGGTCCTGAGTTCAATCCCTGGCAGCACATGTACCAGAAAGATGTCTGGTTCTTTTTCTCTCTCCTCCTGTCTTATTAATAAATAAAATTTTGGGCAGGGGTAAAAAGCATAATGGTTATGCAAAGAGACTCTCATGCCTGAGGCTCCAAAATCCCAGGTTCAATCCCCTGCACCACCGTAAGCCTGAGCTGAACAGTGCTCTGGTAAATAAATAAATAAATAAATAAATAAATAAAATATTTTAAAACATAAAAAAAAAGATTGTTGAGCCCTGCCTGACTTGACTGATAAATGTGCCGGAAACCAACCAAAACCATAAAGATTTGTCTTTCATGCCTGAGGCTAAAGGCCCAGGTTCAATCCCCTGCACCACCCACCATAAGCCAGAGCTGAGTAGTGCTCTGGTAAAATAAATAAATAAATAAATAAGATTTGTCTTATTTATGCCCTATAAGATAGAGTTTCACATGAGAAAGAAAGAGAAAAATAAAAAGAAAGAGGAGTTAGAGCAGCATTCCAGTACATAAAGTCCAAGGAGCCAGCCAGGAACCTAAACCATGCCAGCTGATCTCTACTAGCCGAGCTTCCTCTGCCACTGCAAGGTGTTGTGATGGGGGTGGTGTTCACAGTCATCTGAAATGGAGAACAGATACAGCCACAAAGAAATGTTTGGAAATTAAGAATGGAGGAGTAGTGAGAGAACTCACTTGGATAGTGAACTACTTTGGCATGTGCAATAACCAAGTTCAAATCCAGTCCCCACTGTACTGAAGAAAGGAAGCTTTAGAGCTGTTCTCTCTCCCTCTCCCTTTCCCTCTCCCTCCCCCTCTCCCTCCCCCTTTCTCTCTTCCTCTTTCTCTCTCTCTCTGCCTTTCTATCTCTAGCAAAAGAAAAAAAAAGAAGAAGCAGAGGAGGAGGAGGAAAGAGAGAAAGATAAAGGAGAGAAGGAAGAGGAGTCTAGACGTGTCCTACTTGGTATGAAAATACACTACCAAAGTCTAATGCTGTTAGAAGTGTGGTTCTGGCATAGCAATAGACTAATGAACTGATGGAGTCAATTATAAGGTCCAAAAGCACAGTTAGTGACAAATGTGGCAAACCAACAGAGTGACAGTCAAGGATGTGATAGTGGATACAATGTTGCGCAGCGGGTTAAGTACACGTGGAACAAAGCACAAGGACAAGCATAAGGATCCTGGTACAAAGCACAAGGACCAGCATAAGGATCCTGGTTCCAGCCCCCGGCTCCCCACCTGCAGGGGAGTCGCTTCACAAGCGGTGAAACAGGTCTGAAGGTGTCTTTTTCTCCCTCTCTCTGTCTTCCCCTCCTCTCTCCATTTCTCTCTGTCCTATCCAGCAACAATGACATCAATAACAACAACAATAATAACTACAGCAATAAAACAACAAAGGCAACAAAAGGGAATAAATAAATAAATATAAAAAATGTCTAAAAAAAAACAAACAATGTTGGACTCTCAAGCATAAAGTCCTGATTCCAATCCCTGGCATCTCACATGTCAGAGCGATGCCCTGGTTCTCTCCCTCTCCCTCTCTCCCTTCTTCTCTTTCTTCCTTTCATAAATAAGACTAACAGAGTGAAAACTGGAACCTCAATATATAACAATAGTTTAACTGACTTTATTTTTCTGAAATCTTCTATCCATGTCTCATATCACTTACAAAAATACATTCTATGTGGATTAAATCAATCAAAATAAGACCCAAATAGTTGAGGACTAGGTAAAATATACACTAAAATAAGTTTGTAGTTTTGGGGTAAAAATAGCCTGGAGTGGGGGACTCCTTTCTGTCTGCTAGATTGGATGCATCTAATCTTTGACAAAGGTGCCCAGACTATTAAATGGGGAAAAGAAGAGTCTCTTCAGCAAATGGTGTTAGAAATTTTGGCTTGAAACATGCAGAAGAATGAAACCGGACTGCTACATTTCATCCGTAAATTCCAAGTGGATCAATGATTTGGATGTTAGAACCAGAATCTGTCAAATACTTAGAGGAAAATATTGGCAGCACTCTATCTAAATTTTATAGGCATCTTCAATGATATAAATCCAATTGCAAGGAAGACTAAAACAAAAATAAACAGTGGGATTAGAATTACATCAAATTAAAAAGTTTATGTACAGCAAAAGAAACCACCACCCAAACAACAAGACCCCTTACAGATGGGAGAAGATCTTTACATGCCATACATCAGACAACAGGCTAATAACCAAAATAGATTAAGAGCTCATCAAACTCAGCAACAACAACAACAAAAATGACTCCATCCAAAAGTGGGGAGAGAATATGAATAGAATATTCACCATATAAGAGATCCAGGGAATTGAGCGGTAGAGCAGTGGGTTAAGCGCATGTGGCGCTAAGCGCAAGGACCGGCATAAGGATCCCGGTTCAAGCCCCAGCTCCCCACCTACAGGGGAGTCGCTTCACAGGTGGTGAAGCAAGTCTGCAGGTGTCTATCTTTCTCTCCCACCTGTCTTCCCCTCCTCTCTCCATTTCTCTCTGTCCTATCTAACAACAACGACAATAATAACTACTACAACAAAAAAAACAACAAGGGCAACAAAAGGGAAAATAAATAAATAATTTTTTTAAAGGTTTAAAAAAGAGAGAGAGAGATCCAAATGGCCAACAGATATATGAAAAAATGCTCCAAGTTACTGTCAGAGAAATACAAATAAAGACAATAATGAGATATCACTTCACTCCTGTGAGAATGTCACACAACAGAAAGGATAGCAACAACAAATGCTGGAGAGGCTGTGAGGGCAAAGAAACTCTCCTGCACTAATGGTGGTAATGTAAATTGGTCCAACCCCTGTGGAGAGCAGTCTGGAAAACTCTAGAAGGCTAGAAGAGGACCTACCCTATGAACCTGCAATTCCTCTCCTGGAGATATATCCCAAGGAACCAAACATACCCATCCAAAAAGATTTGTGTTACCTCTGTTCATAGCAGCACAATTTGTAAAAGGCAAAAGATTTGTACGATCTAAAGAGAAACCAGAATATAGCAGCACAAGTTGTAATAGCCAGAACCTGGAAGCAATCCAAGTGTCCAACAATAGATGAGTGGCTGAGCAAGTTGTGGTCTGTATACACAATGGAATACTACTCAGCTATTAAAAATGGTGAATTTACCTTCTTCACCTCATCTTAGCTGGAACTTGAAGGAATCATGTTAAGTGAAATAAGCCATAAAGAAAAAGAAGAATATGAGATGATCCCACTCATAGAAGTTGAAAAGAACAGAAGAGAAAACACAAATCAAAACTTGAACTGGGTTTGGTGTATTCCACCAAAGTAAAAGGCACTGGGGTGGGAGGGAGAGGGTTCAGGCCCTGGAATATGATAGCAGAGGAAGACCTAGTGGGGGTTGACTTGTTATGTGGACAACAGAGAAGTGTTATACATGTACCAACCATTGTATTTTGCTGTTAACTGTAAAACATGCCCCCAGTAAAGAAAAAAACTAAATTTTTTAAATAATAACAAAATGAAAAAAAAGAAACATGAGGCTGGGAGGTGGAGCACATTACAGTAAGCAACAACCTGGGTTCAAGCCTGCAGCCCCCACCTACGGGGTGATGCTTCATGGATGGTGAAGCAGTGCTACAAGTGTTTCTCTTTCTCCTCCTCTATCTCCCTTCCCCATTTCAGTTTCTCTCTTATCAATTTAAATTAATATTCAAAAAGAAACATACATGTCTTTGTGTAGTAGTATGCCCAATAGTGACTATGGAGAAAAACTTCAAACAGAGAAGGAGGAAAAGGAGTGTAGAGAGGACAATCAAAGATCACCAAAAATCAACAAGAGAGGAAATCAAATAGTAGACAAGTAGAGAAAGGAGAACAATATGGAATTCACAAGATGAGACATGAATATGCCTTTAATTTATTACTATGTGCTGAAACAATACAATGGCCTGACACACCCTCTCAGTACCTGCAGTGCAGGGAGAGGCCGTGGTGGAAATGTAGATTGGAATGGTTTGGTTTATTTTGTTTTGTTCTGTTAACATTAGTGAGCAACCAGGACAGATGGGAGATTCAGCCCCAGGGCAGGCCAAGGGAGTGGGCTCTGAGAGGCCCCAGTGACACAAATCCAAACACCTCAGACCAAGAGTACCCTCAGAGCCCTCAGCTGATCCTGATTGAAATGTCTTTGCTCACCCGCTACTGGCCCACCCTCCAAGACTCCCTGTAGGTCTCAGTTCTTCCAGGAAGCCCACCCAGATCCTCAAGGTGAGTCAAGGGCCTTCCCCAGCACTCCCAGAGCCCAGGCTCCTCTCTGCCCTCACAGATTTCTTTTCATTTCTTTTCTCTCTCACTTTTTTTTTTTGCCTCCAGGCTTATTGCTGGGGCTTGGTGCCTGCACTAGGAATCCACTGCTCCTGGTGGCCATTTTTCTCATTTTGTTGCCATTGTTGTTGTTGGATAGGACAGAGAGAAATGGAGAGAGGAGGAGAAGACAGAGAGGGGAGAGGAAGATAGACACCTGCAGACCTGCTTCACTGCTGGTGAAGCAACCCCCCTGCACAAACAGCAAGTGAGCTATTTGACCTTTTCCTCCTTATTTTGGGTTTCCCCTGGGGAGAGGGACTTCCATGTGGGAGCTAGAAGCCCTTTCTAAGACTGAATTCCCATGCAGCCTGGAAGGTGGTTCAGTGAGTAGAGCACTGGACTTGCAGGCATGAGATTCCAAGTTTGACCCCTGACATTGAATATGCCACACCGATTCTCTGGATCTCTCTCTCTCTCTCCTCCCTCTCTCGTTAATTAACTAATTAATATTGAATCCTCATTTCACCAAAAAGGCAGCATTCCTGTTTTCTTGCTCGCTGTCCCAGCCTAGGGGTCAGATTCCCCCCAGACAGGGCTGGGGAGGGGAGGTTGAGGAGCAGGAAGTGTCAACGCCTACACAGCCCAGGGTCTTTTTCCGTTCCTCAAAAAGAACACGCTGTACCAGGTAGACGCGCTTGCTGGGAGCCACCTCACTTCTCACAGCCCCTCTCTGCTCACATCCTGTTTCCACCCCTCTTACACCCTGGGCCCCCAGCCGTGGCTTCCCACCCACACCACCTGGGTGTTCTCATCACCTTCCTGGGTGATTCTAGGGACACAGACCTGCTGTGTTTAACCCCCAGCGGCTTGAAGGAATTTGCATCTGAGTCTGCTGTCTCTCTAGGCAGACAAAGAGAAAAGGAGCAAAAGTGAAGGCCAGGTCAAGCTGGGAGGCTGGGCCTACTTGTCCCACCAAGGCAAGGTGTGACCTTCAGCAAAGCCCTAAATGACCTGAACCCCATATCTCCTCAGCCACCAAGAGGGAATACAAAGGGTGGTGACTAGCAACAAGGGCAAGGAGGGCTCAGCGTGGGTCTGTGGGCCTTGGAGAACCGGCAGGCAACAGCCCTCCCGGGAGAGCCACACCCACCTGCTCATGCTCCTCACACTGTTGCTATTTTCCCTCATCTCAGAAATCCACCTACATCTACTCACCACAAATAGGGAAAGGAACGAACAGTGAAACACTGCTCATAATCCACCTCTGTTCATTTCAACAGTCACTTTCTCCCTTACCTCTGACTTTCTGCAATGTAGTTAGCACCAAAGGGCAAGGAGAGAAGTTGTGCTGTTCACCCAACAGGGTGCCATACAGTGGACACTGGGCATATATGCTGCCCCTCTCATTCATTCATTCATTTATTCACTCACTCACTAGGGCTTTGTGTCTTCACAATTCCAATGTTCCCAATGGACTTCATTGTTTTGTGTTTGTTTGTTTTTTAACCAGAGCACTGAGCAGCTCTGGCTTATGGTGGAGATTTCAGAGCCTCAGGCATGAGAGTCTCTTTGCATTAACCATTGTGCTATCTACCTCTACCCTGGACTTCATTTTTTACCCTTTTAAAATCAGATAAAGAGAGGCCAGGACCTGGTTAAGTGCTCACATCACAGTACACAAACCCAGATTCAAGCCCCTGGTCCCCACCTGCAGGGCAAATCTTCACCAGTGGTGAAGCAGGGCTACCAATGTCTCTCTGTCTCTTTCCCTCTCCAAATCCCCCTCTCCTCTCAATTTCTCTCTGTTTTTATCCAATAATAAATAAATAGTTAAAAAATAAAATTAGCACACTACAGTGCGCAAGGACCTGGGTTCAAGCCCCCAGTCCCCACCTGCAGGGGAGTCGCTTCACAGGCAGTGAAGCAGGTCTGCAGGTGTCTATCTTTCTCTCCCCCTCTCTGTCTTCCCCTCCTCTCTCCATTTCTCTCTGTCCTATCCAACAATGACAACAATAATAACTACAACAATAAAACAACAAGGGCAACAAAAGAGAATAAATAAATATTTAAAAATAAAATAAAATAAATTTAGATAAAGAGAAATAATGAGGGAGAGACAGAGAGAAAGGAGAGACACCAAAGTACCACTCCTCTGTCAAGGAGTGTCCCTGGTACTGTTTGTGCATGTTCCTTCCTTGTAGTGTCCAGTGTGCTCAAACTCAGGTTCTCTCACGTGGTAAGCTGTGTGCTCTGCCAGGTGAATTGTCTCCTCAACTTAGTACAAAGGGATTCTAGCCCCCTCGGTTTCCCCATCCTCCCTGCTCGGCTTTCCCACCAGTCCCTCAGGGAGAGGGCAGTGTTCCTGAACCCCTGTGGTCTCCATCTATGTCCCCCTTCCTGGGCAAGTTCAGAGATGGGGACATCTGGACATCCCAGCTGGACCGGAAGGAGGCCAGAACTGACTAGGAAACATATTGTCACACATCCTGTGCTGGCCAGGACCCTCCTGGCAGACTCCAGGCCTCCAGCCAGGAGGGACTAGAAGGGCCAGGACCTTCTCAGCCCTTCTGCAATGGAACAGAGCCACGTGACCTATTGCAGCCAATGAAATGTCATATCCGGGCTGAGGTACTGAAAATCCTGTGGGGTTTCCAGTCTTGGTCTATTCCTCTGCCCTATTCAGGAAGTAGACCTATAAGTGCTCCAGGCAGGGCAGCTGCCCTGGTTCTTAGCTGATGAGTGGCTGCCTGGTGGGCCCTCGCCCACAGCATAGCCCAGTCATCCTGACCAGCACAGCTGTTTCCTCTGCAGAGTTTTATACTCATTTCTGAAACCTGGGCCTCAAAAAAACTGGGCTGTCTGAGCGGGGGGAGAGGCAGGGGAAAGGTGACCTGAGATTGGTAAATCAGTTCTGTTTAACTAGTAGTCCTCTGCCAGCAGTTTGTATTCAAAAACTAGGTTTTAGAAATAAAAGGACAACCAGAGGTATATGAGTCCCCATCCTGTTCCTTCACTATTCTCTTGAAAGAGAATAGTGAAGACCAACTATAGGCTTTTTCCCTTTAATTATAAGGTTTTTTGTTTGTTTGTTTTATTTTTAAATCTTTATTTATTTGATAGAGAGAGCCAGAAATTGAGAGAAAGGGGGAGAGAGAAGGAGACAGAGAGATACCTGCAGCACTGCTTCACCAGTTGTGAAGCTTTCCCCCTGCAGGTAGGGACTGGGGACTCGAACCCCAGTCTTTGCACACTGTAACATGTGTGCTCAACCAGGTGCACCACCACCCAGCCCCAATTATAGGTTTTATTCCATGAGAAAGTTTTTTTTTTTAATTATATTTATTTATTTATTTTCCCTTTTGTTGCTCTTGTTTTCATTGTTGTTGTAGTTATTATTGTTATTGATGTCATTGTTGGATAGGACAGAGAGAAATTGAGAGAGGAGGGGAAGACAGAGAGGGGGAGAAAGATAGACACCTGCAGACCTGCTTCACCCCCTGTGAAGCCACTCCCCTGCAGGTGGGGAGCCGGGGCTCCTACCCGGATCCTTATCCCCATCCGTGCGCTTACCCCGCTGCCCTACTGCCCGACTCCCTCCATGAGAAAGTTTAAGGATCCAGGTAGCAGAAAAGTCTGAAGGGCTCAGAATCCTCTCCATTTGCCTCAGATATAGCTCCTGAATTCACATCCCTTCCCAACTTCTACCTGCAAAAACACCTACTCGCTTTAGGGGGCAAAGAAGTTGATTTGAGCTAAGAACTTATTCCTAAAGCCAGAGGTATAGCTTACTAGGTAAGGCACATGTCTTGCCAAGTGACTGACCTAGGTTCAAACCCTGACACCACATGGGAAGTGCTATGACAGTGGAGGAAGCTCTGGTGCTGCAGTGCCTCTCCCTCTCTGTGTGTTTCTGCTTTTTTTTTTTTTTAAGATTTTTAAAAAATATTTATTTCCTTTTGTTGCCCTTGTTTTGTTGTTGTAGTTATTATTGTTGTTGTTATTGTTGAATAGGACATAGAGAAATGGAGAGAGGAGGGGAAGACAGAGAGGGGGAGAAAGAGAAAGACACCTGCAGAACTGCTTCACCGCTTGTGAAGTGACTCCCCTGCAGGTGGGGAGCTGGAGGCTCGAACCTGGATCCTTATGCTGGTCCTTGTACTTTGCGTCACCTGTGCTTAACCCTCTGTGCTACTGCCTGACTCCCTGTGTTTCTGTTTTTCAGTATGAATGAATAATTGGCCCAGAGTGGTGCAATCACACATAAATCAGACCTCGGCTCCAAAAGACTAGCCCAATTGTGGGTCCCAACAGCAATAAAACATTTTTCCATTTTTGCAAAAAATGGTTTGAGTTTGGCATTCTGTAGCCCATGTTTGGCTTCACTTCCAGTGGGACAAAGCACTCTCTGTACCTGTTTCCCTGCCTCTGAACCCCATCTCAAGTCTAGATCTGTTTAATCCTTCTTCAATTCCTGCCACCCACCACCATCCTGGTCCAGAGCATCTCCTCAGCCCCCTGTTTGTCTTATATATCCTGTCCACCCCTCTAATAGATCCTGGACAATAGGAGGCTTCATCTATCTGGTCTAGGCCAGAAACTTCAGAACTGGAAGGGTAGTTGGCATTGGCCTAATTCAAGCTGCCATTGTTCTCAGAGCCTCTGCTGCCATCTACCCTGGCTAAAACCACTCTAAGAAAGGGGACAGTTAGGGAGGAATCCTATCTCCTCATATTTGGACACTGTGTCACTGCTCACATACTCGACTTCCTGGCCATTTTGTTTTCTTGTAACCTAAGCATGTCCCCAAGTCTCAAGTACTGACCCTCAGGGACTAGAGACCTGTGTTCCTACCCAGCACTTCATAGCCTATGTCTTCCCCCACTTGTCTCATGTGAAACTCTCTCTGTACCTCATGTAATAAATAAAATAAATCTTTTGGGGCTCAGTGAGGTAACTCACTCAGCAAGGTATCTGTTTTGCTGTGTGTGCTATTCAGGTTCAAACCCACAGCCCCCATGGCACTGGGGAAAGCTTTAGTGCTGTGATGTTTCTCTCTGTCTCTGTCTCTCAATTTCTCTCTGAAAAAGGGATAAAATATTTCCAAATCACTTATCTGACAAGAGGTTAATATCTAAAACATATAAAGAACTTAATACAACTTAATAGCATGAAACCAAATAAATGAACAGAGCCTCTAAGTAGCCATTTTCCCTAATAAGACATATGCCAAATAAGATCTAAGTCAATGGGCATATGTAAAGATGCTCAGCACGACTAATCAACAGGAAAGTGCAAACCAAGAAGACCACAGTGAAATCTCACCTCACACCTGTTTGGATGGCTAGCTACACCATTAGAAGAAAGACAAGTGCTAGCAAGGCTTTGGAGGAAGGGATCTTTGTACAAAGGTGGTGGGATGTTACCTGAGGCAGTGACTATAAAAAACAATACAAAAATTCCTCAATTAAAAATACAGCTAGGGGGTCAGGCTGTAGTGCAGTGGGTTAAGCACACATGGTGTGAAACTCGAGGACGTGCATAAGAATCCTGGTTCGAGGGCACAGCTCCCCACCTGCTGGGGGATTGCTTCACAAGCTGTGAAGCAGGTCTGCAGGTGTCTTTCTCTCCCCATCTCTGTCTTCTCCTCCTTTCTCCATTTCTCTCTGTGTATCTGGCAACAATAACATCAATAACAACAATAATAATAACCACAACAATGATAAAAACAACAAGGGCAACACAAAAGGAAAATAAATCCCCCGTACCACCATAAGCCAGAGTTAAGCAGTGCTCTGGTAAAATAATAATAATAATAGAGCTACAATGATCCAGAAATTCCACTTCTGGGTATTTCTCTGAAGGAAACAAAAGCACTATCTTGGAAATATATATATATATGCATCCCCTTTGGAAGACTGTGGAAAGTCCTTAAATAAAAATGGAATTACTTTATGATCCAGCAATACCACTCTTAGACATTTATCTAATGGGCACTCAGACACTAATTTGAAGGGACTTATGCAGCCTTGTGTTCATAGCTGTATTAGTCACAATAGCCAAAGATTAGAAGCAGGCTAAATGCCCATCAACAGATGACTGGCTAAAGAAGTTATGGGATATATATTCCATGGAATACTATTCTGCTGTCAAAAAGGATGATTGTGTCCTTTGGAACAAAATGGATAGAACTGGAGGTGATTGTGTATAGCAAAATAAGTAAGGAGATAAAAGACAACTACCAGATAGTTTCACTCATATTTAGAATCTATAGATCTGATACACATAAACTTGAGAGAAAAAAAAAAGCAAGAAAATTGTTTATAAGACCTATGAGAAATATGGTAGTTATCTTTGGGAGGTAGGAGAGTAGGAATGTAGAACTTCAGTGGTGAATGTGATGTGGAACTATACACTGTGACCTTACAGTCTTATAACCTACTATTAATCACAAACAAATTAAAATAAATAAATATGCACTTCATGTTCATTATAGCATTATTTACAACAGCCAAAAACTGAAAACAGGCTAAGAGTATATGGACTAATGAATGGATGAAGAAAACATGATATACATGTGTGAGTGTATTTCACACACAATGTAATTAATATTATCTAGCCATTACGAAATTTTTCCATTTGTGACATGTTGGAGAGACAGCTCAACAGTAGAGCACAGAATTTACAGTTAGAAGGCCCCAGGTTGGATTTCAGAGTGTCATAAATGAATGATGTTCTGGTCTCTCTCATAAATATATAAACAAATAAATTTTCTTCTAAAACTCAATTCAAATAGCTCACATACATAAATGTAAAATCAGGGAGTCGGGCAATAGCACAGCGGGTTAAGTGCACCTGGCACAAAGCACAAGGACTGGCCTAAGGATCCTTGTTCGAGCCCCCAGCTCCCCACCTGCAGGGGAGTCGATTCACAGGTGGTGAAGCAGGTCTGTAGGTGTCTATCTTTCTCCCCTCCTCTGTCTTCCCCTCCTCTCTCTATTTCTCTCTGTTCTATCCAACAACGACGACATCAACAACAACAACAATAGTAAATAACTACAACAACCATAAAACAAGGGCAACAAAAAGGAAAATAAATTTTAAAAAATAATAAAAAATAGTGGTCCGGGAGGTGGCGCAGTGGTAAAGCTTTGGACTCTAAAGCATGAGGTCCCGAGTTCGATCCCCGGCAGCACATGTGCCAGAGCGATGTCTGGTTCTTTCTCTCTCCTCCTATCTTTCGCATAAATAAATAAATAAATAAATCTTTAAAATAATAATAATAAATAAAGATAATTCAAAAAAGAAGAAAAAGAACTTTATTTCATACTCCCAGAGGGATAAAGAATAAGGAAATTATGTGGTCCAGGAAGTAATGCAGTAGATAAAGCATTGGACTTTCAAACATGGTGTCCTGAGTTCAGTCCCTGGCAGCACATGTACCAGAGTGATGACTGGTTTCCTCTCTCTCTCTCTCTCTCTGTCTCTCTGTCTCTCTCTGTCTCTCTCTCTCTCTCTCATCATCATAAATTTAAAAAAAAAAAGAAGAAGGAAGTTTCCAGTGGAGGGGATGGGACACAGAACTCTGGTGGTAAGGACTGTTTGGAATTATACCCCCGTTGTATTACAATCTTGCTAGTCATTATTAAATCACTAATAAAAAATCATTATTAAAATTTAAAAATTGACTACAACAATAAAATAACAAGGGCAACAAAAAGGAATAAATAAATATTTTTTAAAAATTTTAAATTGTGCTTTTTGAAAGATGGCATTCAAAAAGTGGAGATGGGTGGGGAGTGAACACAGAGGAAAAGGTACTAGCCACACATATCAGCCAAGGCACCTGGATCTGAAATATATGAATATGTAGCTCAGTACAGTGACATTCGATCTTAAAATGAGCCAAGTTTCCCAACACATATATAGTCTTCCAAAGAAGATATACAAATGGGCAAGAAGCACATGAAAAGTTGCTCAACGTCATTAGTCATTGAGAGACATACAGGTCAAAACCATAGTGAGGTATCACTTCACAAACACTGGTGGGATGACTAAGATGAAAACAATAACAAGTGCTGATGAAGGTGTGAAGAAACAAACCCCCACACATTGCTAGTGTGAGTGTAAAATGGTAGAGCTGCTTTGGAAAACACCTTGTCAATTCCTCTAAAACTTAAACATAATTACCATATGATCCATAATTCCACTCCTAGGTACATAACGAGACTACCAATGTATTTCCTTACAAATACTTCTATGTGGAAGTTCATAATGGCAATATTCCTAATGACCAAAAAAGGGAGGAATATATAATGTCCAGCAACTGATAAAAATGCAGTGTACTGGGAGTCGGGCAGTAGTGCAGAGGGTTAAGCGCACGTGGCGCAAAGCGCAAGGACCTGTGGAAGGATCTCAGTTCGAGCCCGCAGCTCCCCACCTGCAGGGGAGTCACTTCACAGGTGGTGAAGCAGGTCTACAGGTGTCTATCTTTCTCTCCCCCTCTCTGTCTTCCTCTCCTCTCTCCATTTCTCTTTGTCCTATCCAACAACAATGACATTAAGAACAACAATAATAACTACAACATAAAACAACAAGGGCAACAAAAGGGGAAAAAATGCAGTGTATTTATGCTGTTCAATATTGTTAAATTATATAAAAGGAATAAAGTACTGATTCATGTCACAGCATGTAAATCTTGAAGATATTGTGCTAAATAAACGAATATTACACACACACAACAAGATGATAGCACTCTTGGACTTTGTGAGAATTATGGTGGTTAATCAGGGGGTACGGGAAAGGAAGCACTAATTTTTTTACTAGTGATTTAATATTGATTTACAAAATTATGGGGGAGTCAGGCAGTGGCACATAGTACTAAGCGCAAGGATCACGAAGTGTCAGGTTCGAGCTCCCGCTCCCTACCTGCAGGAGGTTGCTTCACAGGTGGTGAAGTGGGTCTACAGGTGTTTCTCTCTGTCTCTCTCCTCTATCTTCCCCTCCCTTATCACTTTCTCTCTGTCCTATCCAATAAAAATGAAAAATGGGAAGCCGGACGGTAGCGCAGTGGGTTAAGCACACATAGCACAAAGCGCAAGGACGGGCCCAAAGACCCTGGTTAGAGCCACCCGCTCCCCACCTGCAGGGGGGTCACCTCACAAGTGGTGAAGCAGGTCTGCAGGTGTCTATCATTCTCTCCCCCTCTCTGTCTTCCCTTCCTCTCTGGATTTCTCTCTGTCCTATCCAACAACAATGACAGCAATAAGAACAACAACAACGATGATAAACAACAAGGACAACAAAAAGGGAAAAAAATAGCCTCCAGAAGCAGTGGATTCGTAGTGCAGGCACCGAGCCCCAGTGATAACGCTGGAGGAAAAAAAAATTAAGCAGTTCAACAAAACAAAGTCAACCAAACAGAAAAGAATAAAGAAGAGTAAAAAAGATTATGGGATAATAATCCCATAATAATAATTCACACCATTCCCATCACCAGAATTCTATGTCCCCATTCCCTCCATTGGAAACTAGTTCTCCCAAAGTCACAGATGTGGATTGACTATTATTATTCATTCATTCATTTATATTGTGGCTTTTTTATATTTATTTATATTTCTCTTTTGTTGCCCTTTTTTTCATTGTTGTTGTAGTTATTATTGTTGTCAGCGTTGTTGGATAGGACAGAGAGAAATGGAGAGAGGAGGGGAAGACAGAGAGGGGGAGAGAAAGACAGACACCTGCAGACCTGCTTCACTGCCTGTGAGGCAACTCCCCTGCAGGTGGGGAGCCGGGGCTGGAACCGATATTGTGGCTTTTTTACCATAGCACTAGCTCTGGGTTATGGTGGTGCAGGGGGCTGAACCTGGGACTTTGGAGCCTCAGGCATGAGAATCTCTTTGCATAACCATAATGCTATCTACCCCCACCCTTGACTATTATTTCTGTGACTATCTGTCTATATTTATATATATTTTGCCATTTTTCTATGGCCCTGACTTCTCTTCCTTTCTTCATCAAATCTACACATATTGCTACTGCTGAATGGTCTTCCTTTTTTCCTCTTCTGTCTCTGAGTCCTATGGAATTGGAGTTCAGAATCCTCTTGTCATCTTCCCATAACATTTCTTCCCCTCTGGGGGTATGATAATGCACCAAAGTTCTTTATGGATTGCAGAAGGTGGGAGTTCTGGCTTCTGTAATTGCTTCTCTACTGACATGGACATTGGCAGGTTGATTCCGCTACCCACCCACCCCAGCCTATTTCTATCTTCCCTAGTGGGGTAGGGCTCTGCAGAGGCAAGGTTCCAGACCACATTGGTGAGATCATCTACGCAGGAAAATCAGGATGGAATCATAGTAGCATCTGCAACTTGACTAAAAGGCAATAAAGTATAAAGCAAGACAAAATATTTAATGAACAGGAACCATCAGGTAGGACTAGAGCAGATGATATTAGGGACCCTGGGGTGGAAAGAAAATAGAAAGCCTTTTATTTTAATATTTTATTTATTCATTAATGAGAAAGATAGGAGAGAGAGAGAGAGAACCAGACATCACTGTGGTACATGTGCTGCCAGAGATTGAACTCAGGATCTCATGCTTGAGAGTCTAGTGCTTTAGCCACTGCGCCACCTCCTGGACCACTAGAAAGCCTATTTTAGGGATGTTCCTTGGGTCCCATGATTTTTATCTTTTCTGCTTGAGCTTTATAGCTAACATGTTAGCACAGAATTTTAGTGAAGGGTGTGGTGACTTACACATGTCATGTGTGGATGTGAAATTATATCCCTGAAACCTCATGGTTTTATAAAACACTGTTAAATCACTAATAAAAAAAATGGAAAAGAGAGGGTCAGCTAACTAGCTCACTTGAATAGTGTGTTGCATTGTCAGACACACAACCCAGGTTTGAGCCAATCTCAGGTGTACTGACCCAGGTCTGAGCCCGTCTCAGGTGTACTGACCCAGGTCTGAGCCCGTCTCAGGTGTACTGACCCAGGTCTGAGCCCGTCTCAGGTGTACTGACCCAGGTGTGAGCCCGTCTCAGGTGTACTGACCCAGGTGTGAGCCCGTCTCAGGTGTACTGACCCAGGTGTGAACCGGTCTCAGGTGTACTGACCCAGGTCTGAGCCCGTCTCAGGTGTACTGACCCAGGTCTGAGCCCGTCTCAGGTGTACTGACCCAGGTCTGAGCCCGTCTCAGGTGTACTGACCCAGGTGTGAGCCCGTCTCAGGTGTACTGACCCAGGTGTGAGCCCGTCTCAGGTGTACTGACCCAGGTTTGAGCCCGTCTCAGGTGTACTGACCCAGGTTTGAGCCCGTCTCAGGTGTACTGACCCAGGTTTGAGCCTGTCTCAGGTGCCAGCTGGCTCTTTTATTATTTTTATTTCAGGTAGAGAGAAAGAGTGAGAGACAGGGAGAGACACCACAATACCACTCCACCATTCATGGATTTCCCTCTAGTGCTATGGTGCTCCCATGTGGTTCTGATGCTTGGACCAGGGGCTTTGTACATAGTGAAGCATACATTCTACATGATAAGCTATCGTCTAGCCCTAAAAGGGTAAGTTTTGTGGAGTTTTTTAAATGATATTTTTATTAAAATTTCACCAATTTTTTAGATAAAAGAAAAATAAATTCTTACATTGTAAAAAGTTAGCTTAATAAGTGTAATAAACAACCTAGTAAATAATGAGCAAAAGATTTCAACACACTTCACAGAAGATTTATGAATGACAGTAAGTACATAAAAAGACACTAAGCATCATTAGTCATTATGAAAATACAAAGTTATAAGAGAGTGACCACATAAGTTTTGGAATAGAGATGGATCAACTGAAACTCTCATATACTGACAAGAAACATAGAAAACAATTTGGGAAACAGTTTAGCAATTACTTAAAAGTATTTAAACACCAGCCATATGACTCAGTGATTACACTGTATTTACCTAAAAGAACTTAAAAAATAATTTTAGGTATTTACCTAAAAGAACTTAAAAAATAGTAAATAATAAATAAGGGGGGCTGCAGAGACAGCATAGTTGTTATGCTAAAAGTTTTTATGCCTAAGGGTCACTGAGTCCCAGGTTCAAGCCTGAGCACCACCATAAGCCAGAACTGAACAGTGCTCTGGCATGTCTCTCCATATCTCTCTCATTAAAAATAAGTATTTTTAAAAAGAACCTCAAAAACATAGTCACATAACATTTTGTACAAATTTGTTTTTAAATTTATTTTAATTATATTTTTTATTTATTGGACAGAGGTAGATAGCATAATGGTTATGCAAAGAGACTCTCATGCCTGAAGCTCTGAAGTCCCAGGTTCAATCCCCTGCACCACCATTAGCCTGAGCTGAGTAGTGCTCTGGTAATAAAATTAAAAAATATATACATTATTTATTTGTTAGAGACAGAGAGAAATTGAGAGAGGAGGAGGTAGTAGAAAGGGAAAGAGACAAAGAGACACCTGCAGCCCTGCTTCACCACTTGTGAAACGTACCCCCTACAGGTGGGGACCAGGAGCTTGAACCTGGGTCCTTGCACACAGTGAGGTGTGCGCTTAACCAGGTGTGCCACTGCCTGGCCTCTTGTACATATTTATTTATAGCAGTTCTAACAGTCAAATATAGAAACAATTCAATGTCCCTTAATAGGTAAATTAATATGCAAACTGTGCTAATTCTATTCAGTGGAATAGTACTTTGGCAATATAAAGGAATACACTTGATAAAGGTGACATGGATAAAGTTCAGAATCACCATACTGAATGAAAGAATCCATAGGACAAAAAAGTACACTGCATGGCTGCAATTATAGAAAACCATATGGGAGTCAGGTGGTAGCACAACAGGTTAAGTGCAGGTGGCACAAAGCACAAGGACCATCCTCAGGATTCTGATTTGAGCCCCGGCTCCCCACCTGCAGGGGTGTCACTTCACAGGAGGTGAAGCAGGTCTGCAGGTGTCTGTCTTTCTCTCCCCCTCTCTGTCTTCCCCTTCTCTCTCCATTTCTTTCTGTCCTATCGAACAACAACGACAACAATAATAACCACAACAATAAAACAACAAGGGCAACAAAGGGCGGAATACATAAATATTAAAAAAAAAAAAAAAGAAAAGAAAACCATAGAAAATGAAAACTACTGTGAAGAGACAGGAAGCAGATCAGTGCTTGCCTGGGTCTTCGTCCAGATGATCACAGAGAGACATAAGGAAAACTTTCTGGATAATGAAATGCTAATGATCTGAATTGTGACCCTAATATTAGAGGTATGTGCATCTAATTAGACTGTGGGTTTTTTGTTGTTGTTGTTTGTTTGTTTGTTTGTTTGTTTTACCAGAGCACTACTCAGCTCCAACTTATGATGGTGCTGGAGACTGAACCTGGGACCTTGTTGCCTTAGGCATGAAGGGTTGTTTTTTTTTTTTTTGCATAACCATTAATCTGTCTCCCTACTCCTCCAGCCCAACTGTGTGTGTGTGTGTGTGTGTGTGTGTGTGTGTGTGTGTGTTGTGTGTGTGTGTGTGTGTGTTGTGTGTGTGTGTGTGTGTTGTTTTTTATTGCAGCTCCAGGCCTCACACAAGTGTGATACTGCCTCCTCAGATCATTTATTTCAACTTTTGTTCTAGAGAGAAGAGAAGGGTATTCAAGAAAAGGGACACCCCTGTACTACCCCCACATCTACAGAGCTCCCCTAGTGCCCTCCATGGCGCTCCCACGTGGTTCTAGGACTTAAACCAACAACCTCATGGTGATAAGGACACACCCTAACAAGAGTTATCTCTGGACTCTAGGTTGTACATTCTAAACATCTACATTTATTGTACTTGGATAACTCAATAAAACTGGGGGAATAAGCTGACTAAAACAACAAACAAACACGGGGCTGTATGAGCACATGTTACAAAACGCAAGGATCCAGGTTCAAGCCTCCAGTCCCACCTGCAGGGGGGAAGCTTCACAAGTGGTGAATCAGTGCTGCAGGTGTTTCCCTTTCTATCTATCTCCCCATTCCAATTCAGTTTTTCTCTGATTCTAACCAATAAATAATAAACAAATAAGATATTTTAAAATAAACAATAACAACAAAAATGATCCAGACTTAAAACACATGTTTACGGGGACCAGATGGTGGCACACCCAGTAGAGTGTACATGTTATAATGCACAGGGACCCTGGTTCAATCCTCCAGTCTCTACCTGCAGAGGGGAAACTTCATTAATGATGAAGTAGTCTTGCAGGTCTCTTTCTTTCTTACTCTCTCTCCCTCTCTCCCTCCCTATTTCCCCTTTCCCATTTGATTTCTGTCTCCATCCAATAAATAAATACATGTTTACTTTAGCTCCTTCTTATAACCTCACTTTAACAACAGTAAAAAAGAAAATATTAAGGTAACACCACACGTTCAAGGAGAAAGGAAAGCCAGTCTCACCTTTCACAGAGCGTTTTGACATTGGCTTCCAGCTCTCCAGGCAATGTACTATATATTTTTTTTAATTTTATTTATTTATTTATTTTCCCTTTTGTTGCCATTGTTCTTTTTTGTTTTGTTGTTGTTATTGTTATTGATGTCGTTGTCATTGTTAGATAGGACAGAGAGAAATGGAGAGAGGAGGGGAATACAGAGAGGCAGAGTGAAAGACACCTGCAGATCTGCTTCACCGCTTGTGAAGTGACCCACATGCAGGTGGGGAGCCTGGGGCTTGAACCGGGATCCTTACGCCAGTCCTTGCACTTCTTGCCATGTGTGTGCAATGTGCTGTATTATCCACCCTGATTTTTCAGTATCAGAATTTTATGAAGAGTTCTCTCTTCTTTATCCCTCCCTACCCCACCAAAGCTATTATATTCATGCTTTTTTTAAAGATTTTAAAAAATATTTATTAATTTATTCCCTTTTGTTGCCCTTGTTGTTTTATTGTTGTAGTTATTATTGATGTCGTTGTTGTTAGATAGGACAGAGAGAAATGGAGAGAGGAGGGGAAGACAGAGAGGGGGAGAGAAAGAGAGACACGTGGAATGCGGGTGGTAGCGCAGCAGGTTAAGCACACGTGGCGCAAAGCACAAGGACCGGCATAAGGATCCCAGTTCGAGCCCTGGTTCCCCACCTGCAAGGGGAGTCACTTCACAGGTGGTGAAGCAGGTCTGCAGGTGTCTTTCTCTCCCCCTTTCTGTCTTCCCCTCCTCTCTCCATTCCTCTCTGTCCTATCTGACGACGACATCAATAACAACAATAATAACTACAACAATAAAACAAAAAGGGCAACAAAAGGGAATAAATAAATATTTTTTAAAATAATACTAGGCATAGATAAAAATAGTCAGGTATAGGTGGAACAAGGATATAACCTGGGACCTCACATAAGCAAGTCCTCTTCTCCATGCCCCTGCCACATCCCTGCCGCCTATATTTCTTTTCAATTATATTACATGTGTATCTAATAATATCTGAAGAATCCAGGGGGCAGATGGTGGCACACCTAGCTAAGCACACATATGACTAAGCATGAGGACCTGGGTTCAAGCCCCCACTCCCCACCTACAGGGGGAAAGCTTCATGAACAGTGAAGCAGGTCTGCAGGTATCCCCTTTATCTGTCTCCCTCTCTGTCTCCCCCACCCCTCTCAATTTCTCTCTGTCCTATCAAATAAGAAGGAGGGGGAATCCCCACCTGCAGGGGAGTTGCTTCACAGGCGGTCTCTTCACAGGTGTCTATCTTTCTCTCCCCCATCTCTGTCTTCCCCTCCTCTCTCCATTTCTGTCCTATCCAACAACGACATCAACAACAATAAGAACTACAACAATAAAACAATAAAGGCAACAAAAGGAAATAAATAAATATTTTTTAAAACTTTAAAGAAAAAAAGGAGGAGAAAAGAAAAAAGAAAAAAATGGCCACCAAGAGTAGTGGATTAGTCGTGCAGGCATTGAGACCCAGTGATAACCCTGGTGAAAACGAAAAATATACACATTTGAATTTCCTATAATATATTCCACTCAGATGCATTCTACTACACATCCAAGAGGTAATATATTAACACCTCAGTACAGGTTACTGGAAAGCATTTGATCCTCAATGGAATCCCCTGTTTCTTCTCAGTTTACTTTGACATGAGACTTGCACAAATTATTCATGAAATTGCTCATATTTCTTTTTTTATATTTATTTTTATTTATTTATTCCCTTTTGTTGCCCTTGTTTTATTGTTGTAGTTATTATTGTTGTCATTGTTGTTGGATAGGACAGAGAGAAGTGGAGAGGGGAGGGGGAAGACAGAGAGAGGGAGAGAAAGACAGACACCTGCAGACCTGTTTCACCGCTTGTGAAGCGACACCCCTGCAGGTGGGGAGCCAGGGCTTGAACCAGGATCCTTATGCGGGTCCTTGTGCTTAGCGCCACCTGCGCTTAACCCGCTGTGCTACAGCCCGACTCCCAAATTTGTCATATTTCTATATGTTAAATTAATCCACCTTTTTTTTTTTTTTTTTGCTTCCAGGGTTATTGCCAGGACTCCTGGAGGCATTTTTGTTTTCCTTTTGTTGCTTTTGTGGTTTATCAGTGTGATTGTTATTATTGTTGGTGTTGTTGTTGCTGTCATTGTTGTTAGGTAGGACAGAAAGAAATCAAGAGAGGAGGGGAAAACATAGAGTGGGAGAGAAAGATAAGACACCTGCACACCTGCTTCACCACTTGTGAAGCAATCCCCCCGCAGGTGGGGAGCTGGGGGCTTGAACCGTGATCCTTATATCAGTCTTTACGCTTTGCACCACGTGTGCTTGACCCACTGTGCCACCGCCCAGCCCCCCCACCTTAAGTTTTTAATAGCTTCTGTATTTGAAATGGGAAACAGCTCCACTTGCAGTGCTAGTCTGAGGCTGCCAGTCCCACTCTCCCAATTACAGGTGCTGGTGTGTGCTTCTGGATTCTGTTATTAGCCTGGCAAAAATCAATATCTCGAGGCCAACCAGCGGTGTACCTCGTTAAGTGTACACGTTATGGTGTACAAGGACCTGGGTTTGAGCCCCTGGTTCCCACCTGCAGGTGAAAAGCTTCATGAGTAGTCAAGCAGGGCTGCAGGTGTGTCTGTCTCTTTTCCTCTCTATCTCCCCCTCCTCTCTCAATTTCTCTCTGTCTCTATCCAATATTAAATAAATTAAAATATAAAAAGAAAAGAAAAATCAATCTCTCTACCTCCTAGGTAAGATGTAAATAACACTTAAATACAGAGAGGAAGGAGATAATGCTGCATTGGAACTGACACAAGCAGGGACATGGAATCTAACTGGGAAATCAAGTTTAAAGCATACATGCTCAGACTGGGGAGAGAGCATAGTGGTTGTGCAAAATGCTTTGGTTTTAGTGTTTATTTATTTTGAATAGAAACAGAGAAATTGAAAGGGAAGGGGGAAATAGAGAGGGAAGGAAAGACACCTATAGTCTTGTTTTACCTCTCATGAAGCTTTCCCCCTGCAGGTAAGGATCAAGGGCTTCCACCTAGACCCCAGCACACTGTAATGTGTGTGCTCCACCATGGAAAACACTGCCAGACCCTGCAAAAGCCTTTCATACCTGAGGCTCTGAGGTCCCAGATTGAATTTCCGGCATCACCATAAGCCAGACCTGAGCAGGGCTCTGGTAAACAAACAAACAAACATAGGTGCTGAGCGACCACTCAGATTCTGATTCAAAGTTTCAAAACATACATTAGTGACTGGGGGCTACCTGGACCTGGGGGAGGGGTATGTTTCTGGGATGTATGTGTCCATGTACATATTAATTGTATGCAGGACACAAAAAAATATCTATGATCTGTCATCCTCTCTCATAATTTAAATTTTGGATTTTACTGTAAATTTTTTAAAAAATTTATTGATTCCCTTTTGTTGCCCTTGTCTTTTATTGTTGATGTTGTTATTGATGTCGTTGTTGTTGGATAAGACAGAGAGAAATGGAGAGAGGTGGGGAAGACAGAGAGCAGGAAAGAAAGATAGATACCTGCAGATCTGCTTCACTGCTTGTGAAGCGACTCCCCTGCAGGTGGGGAGCCAGGGGTTCAAACCGGGATCCTTAAGCCGGTCCTTGCTTTGCACCACGTGTGCTTAACCTGCTGCGCTACTGCCCAACTCCCTTTACTGTAAAATTTTTTTGTCTAAGTTAAGGCACAGAAGAAAGCAGCCCTCTGAGAAGGAAGTGGTGACTTTGTATAGGCAAGAAACCTGCTAGCATCTTCATCTAGAACTTCCTAGGCCCCAGAGTACCGATGATATAGGGATAGAGGGTAGGGGTATAGCATAATGGTTATGCAAAGAGATTTTCATGCCTGAGGCTCTCAGGTCCCATGTTCAGTCCCCCACACAGATAGACAGACAGACAGAGACAGAGATGGGTAGATATAGATGTTTCTTTTCGATTGTTTTTTTTATTGCCACCAGGGTTATTGCCGGAACTCAGTGCCAACACTTCGAATACACCACTCCTGACAGCCATTTTTGTTTCCTTTTTTTCTTTTTCTTTTTTATTAGATAGTACTAGAGAGAAACTGAGAGAGGACAAGGAGACAGAGGGAGAGAAAGACCCCTACAGCTGGGGACCAGGGGTTCAAACCAGGCCCTTGCACTTGGTAATATGTGTACTTAACAAGGTGTGCCACTGCCTGGCCCCTATATTTCTTACTTAAAACACAGGTGCAGACCACCTACATATAATTGGAATATTGTTGCTTTCTAATATTGTAGAGATTCAGGTCTGGTCTTTAGCACCAAGTGCAATATTATCCTCCCAAGCACCAGCCAAGCTGCCCCGTGAGATCAGGGCATTACTCTCTGCATTTCATATAAACCATCCCAGGGTCTCTGAATCTAGAGTCCATGGCAAAGTGAGGTGTGTGGTGTTCTCTTTTCTCTCTTCTTTCCTGGGTAGTCTGCATTTCCCACACTCAGCATGGATTTTTTTTTTAAGGTATTTCTGTATTTAACAAAGGAGCAAGAGAGAAGCCATAGTTGCAGTTAGGTGGGGATTCAAACCGGGGGCCAATACAAACAAGTCTTACTCTCCACCACTAAGCCACCTCTTTGGCTGTTCTATTACTCTGCTCTGGGTGAGTGGGTGTGTTCCCTCTGGATTAAGCAAATTCCTCTTAAATAAAAGTTGAGAGACAAAGAAATTAGTGCAGGAACCTGCACAGGAGATGCTCTAGGATGAACTGGTAAACAGTGTTCACATTTAGGAGCTCTCTTCTGGTCTAACACTCAGACTCTGCTAGTCTCAAAGCTATGAAATTCCCTGAGGCTGCCTGGGAGCAGGGCCCAGAGCTCACTCCTGACAAGTATAAGCCCCTCCCAGGGATCTTCAAATTCCCCAGCAAGTTTCTGACTATCTTCCTCTTATAAAAATTACCATTAGATAATATTAAAAAGATAATGTTATTATTAAAAGAAGGAAGGAAGGGAAGAAGAAAGAAAAAAGGAAGGAAGGAGAATAGAAGGTAAAAAGGAAAGAAGGGAGGGAGGGAAAGAATTTGGCTGGAGAATTGCTCAGTCCTAGAACACAGGATTTGCATTCCAGAGACTCAAACTGTGGTCCACATTAAAGCCATAAACCTCCAATGGACTTTGCTCTCTTTACCTCTGAGTTTCTGTTCCTGCATAAATATATCAAACAGGGGCCGGATGGTAGCGCACCTGGTTAAGCGCGTGTATTACAATGGGCAAGGACCCAGGTTCGAAGGCCTGGTCCCCACCTGCAGGGGGAAAGCTTTATGAGTGGTGAAGCAGGGCTGCAGGTGTCTCTCTGTCTCTCTCCCTCTCTACCACCCCCTTCCCTCTTGATTTCTGGCTGTCTCTATCCAATAAATAAATATAATAAAAATAAATAAATAAATATATCCAACAAAAGTCTATTTGACTGGGGCTGGGTGTTGGCACACCTCGTTGAGTGCACGTTACAGGTGCAAGGACTCAAGTTCAAGCCCCCCAGTCGCCACCTGTAGGGGGAAAGTTTCACAAGTGGTGAAGCGGGGCTGCAGGTGTCTCTCTGTCTCTTCCCCTTTCTATCACCCCTTTCCCTCTTGATTTTTGGCTGTCTCTATCCAATAAATAAAGATAATAGGTCTATGATTAGTCAACAATTTGTTTGGCTTTATGTGTTAACTCTCTTTTCAGCCACCAGGTCCAAGATGCTAGCTTAATGCCAACCAGACTTCCCTGGACAGACAACCTCACCAATATGTCCTGGAGCTCCGCTTCCCCAGAACCCCGCCCCACTAGGGAAAGAAAGAGGCAGGCTGGGAGTATGGATCGACCTGTCAACACCCATGTTCAGTGGAGAAGCAATTACAGAAGCCAGACTTTCCACCTTCTGCATCCCATAATGACCTTGGGTCCATACTCCCAGAGGGTTAAAGAATAGGAAAGCTATCAAGGGAAGGGATGGGATACGGAGTTCTGATGGTGGGAATTGTGTGGAGTTGTACCCCTCTTATCCTATGGTTTTGTCAGTGTTTCCTTTTTATAAGTAAAAAAAAGATAATAATAAAAAATTACATTTATTTGAGGGACAGGTGGTGATACACCTGATTGAGTACACACATTACAGTGCTCAAGGATTCAGGTTTAAGGCCCTGGTCCCCATTTCCAGGGAAGGAAGATTCATGAGTGCTGAAGCAGTGCTGCAGGTGTCCCTCTTCCTGTCACTTTCTTTCTTTTTTTTTTTTTTTAAAGATTTTATTTATTTATTCATGAGAAAGATAGGAGGAGAGAGAGAAAGAACCAGACATCACTCTGGTACATGTACTGCCGGGAATTGAACTCAGGACCTCATGCTTGAGAGTCCAGTGCTTTATCCACTGTGCCACCTCACAGACAGACCACTCTTCCTATCACTTTCTACCTTCCCTTTCCCTCTCAGTTTCCGTCTGTAGCCAAAGTAAATAAACTTAAAATGTTTTTTTTAATATGGTCTTAAAAAATATCTATTTGAAGAGAATCTTACCAAGCAAATGGCAACAAACATGCCATCTGGCCAGGGTCAATTTACTAGAGTTCTGTGTACTGAAGACTAGCTCAATGATACAGAAAGGGCCCAATTATCACAAACAAGTTCTAGGGCAGCATCCAAAGAAGTGGCCTTTCCCTCCAGGAAGAGAAGAAGACAGCTCTCTGTGAGGGAGGCAGTGGTTCCTCCATAGGCAGAGAACTTGCTAGCATCTTGATATAAAAACCTTCCCAGGCTCCAAAGCACTAAGAAACATCTTTCTTATTTAAAACAAAAAGATGAGGCAAGTTGTTTTAAAATAATTCCCATTTTGTACTCTGGTGGGGACTGAACCTGGGGGCATCACACATGGAAGTACTGCTTTCTACTGCTGAATTATTTAGACCTTGAGCAGTTGTGGATATAACTAACAGGGCGACATGTTTGACTGAAACACCTGACACTTTAGAGTGTCATCCCTGCCAGATGCACTGTGGCTGTCCTCTGGCTTCTCTCTTTGTCTTGGGGAATTCTCTATGTCCTATGTAATAAATAAATGAGTCATTAAATATAAAGGGGGTAGGAGAGAAATGTAGGGAGAATGGGAGAGTGAGAAAAATACTGATGTCTGGTGGTGTCACGTGGTAGATAAAACCTTGGACACTCCAGCACAAGGTCCCAAGTATCGCAGATGCCATAATGGTGCTCTGGTTCTTCTTTTCTTCCTCCTTTGTCTTTCTCCATCTTTAATTAACTAATTAATTAACTAACCTGTAAGGAGTGTCTGAACAGCCTGGGAGGTGGCTGAGCAGATGGTTTTTGACTCTCAGTCATGAGGTCCTAAGTTCAATCACTGATATTGCTTGTATCAGAGTGATGTTCTGGCTGTCGCTTTCCTCCCCTGTATCATTAATAAATAAATACAGTAGTAAAATAGGGCTGAAGAGACAGTATAATGGTTATGCAAACAATTTTCATGGCTGAGGCTCTGAACTCCCAGGATTAATTCCCCACACTACCTTAAACCAGAGCTTATCAGTGTTCTGGGAGGTGGGGAGAAATAATAAAAATAAAGAATATTCAAGGGATTGAACATAATCTAGGAACCTGCACAGGAGGTGTTCAGT